>NC_091150.1:62643306-62779892 GCF_040958095.1 Procambarus clarkii | reverse complement strand
GTCATCTTAGTACCGGATGAACCAGTTACCAGTGGATTCATTAAATATACTAGTGCAGTGTGATTTAAACAAAGGCCAGCAGTCAAAGACGGCAGCGTAGCCTCGAGGGAGCTCAGGAGCCTCCCTCAGCCCAGTTAAGCCTTAGTCAGCGGTTTCATGTACACCCACAGATTTGGTGGCGTGTTATTCTGTGAAATGACAGCGCTAATATAGAAGCCAGCCAAATTAGTGACTGTGTCGCGAGATTGTTCACGGATTTTGTGGTGTTAAATTTCGCGAGAGATTATCTACGAATTTTGTGGAGTTTATTTCGCAAGGTCACTAATAATATTTAATACTTCTTGATAATATTAGAAGTTTCATAGAGGCTAATTAAGAGGCTATTATCAATAATTTGTATATTATTTCTCCAAAATAGAGAATTATTTAATATATATTGCACTAGTGATCACAGTATAATATTTACTAATTGCCAACCCACAACAGGGTAGGATATGACTAGTTGAACTATTATTGCTCATCCTAGTCCCATTATTACCATAGTCAGTTGTACTATATTGATCAACCTAACACCATTAATGAATGGTCCAGACCCTATTTTGGGTGTAATTTTTATCAACTCTAATTGAGTTGTATATATAATAATTTACTTATGATCATTACACCTTTGAGTGATTAATTAGTGTCAATTCCATCCTAGGGTGATATAGAAGAGCTAACCTAAAGGTACTTCCAGTGACACTGGTTTATCACTCAAATCATTAGTGTGTATGATTGTATATATATAATGTGTATTAATTTTAAGTGCTAACCTCTAGTAGAGGTAGGATTATTGCCTAGTGAGTGCATTTTACCCTAGGCTACCATTAGAGCTTGTTCAGTATTATGAGCAGCCCAAGTACAAGCCCCACAAGGCTTCACCAACTAGCCAGGATGGATAATGCAGGGAGAATGAAAAGAACCCTTGCAGGTCTTAAAGGCCACTTAACAAGACAGATCAAGAAATGTGAAGATTTGTCACAACAATCTCAAGTTGATTATGCTGACCTGGAAAGCTATTATCAAGCAGCTGCAGGTAAATTTGAGCAAATCAAATGCCAAATAGCTCTCCTTGTGGGGACAGACTACTACCATCAATTCATTGGTAGCCCTACTAAATATCAGGGTATAACCATGTTAAACTCTGCAGGAGGTAAATTACTCTCAGGCCCAGTATCAAGCCTGAGGAGACCTATGCCTGCAGATAAACAATACCAGTAGAAATCTAAATTTGTCAGCTGATTATATTTCTCCAATAGCATTATACTAAGCAGATTACAGCTGACTATACCAACAGAAGTTGATGTTAGTATCATCATTTGAAGCTGAAGATGATTTCATGAGGCCTCAGTGGCAAATCAGTGAACAGTAGCCTAAAACAGCTACAAGTCACTGCGACCAATGTCACTGAACCCACTGCAGTCTCAGAACCATACTTTACTTTAATGATGAGCTATTCAATCTTCTGAATCAATTAACTAAATTAAACCCCAATAAATCTGATGACTGATTTGATACATTTATTATTTAATCAAGATGTATTCCATGGGCCTCAGTGTTTATATATCAGTGACCAGTTACCTGAACAAACTTCAAGTTATATCTAATGTCACTGATCTCACTGCAGTCCCTGAATCATACTTGACTGTAGTACTTGATCACATTCAGTCTTCTGGGTTAAATAATATGTATTTAGGCTTGAATATTAGCCTTTCAAGAGTTGACAGGGAAATGAAATCGCATTAGACTTCTAACCCCTGCAACTCTAGTACGGGACATCCGTCCTGTACGAACAGACGCACAAATGTGTGATTACTAACTACTAACATCAAATTAATCAAATAATTCGAAAGAGGAGTATCGGTGTTCGTCTGTTCTAAAGAGGACTTCGACCCGTGAGCAGCCCCTGGGGAATTATGTCGGAAAATCCGACACCATTAAATATCATACAGACAGATAATAGCTGTGTTGTATAAACAAGTTAACCCATAGAAAACGTAACTTGTAGTGGAATTACCGTCTATAGAAAACGGAATATCATCACTACATACTATTATAAATCACCGCCTATTATGGTGGGAATTATTCTTAAATACATTAGTCTTTGGACTTTACCATCATAAAACATCTCATATAAATTAACTTAATTATCAATATTAAAGTAGAGTAAATGTGACCCTTCTATCACTTTCTATCATCTGGACAATGTAAGCCAGGCGTCAGGGTGAGGAAGGAGGGATAGCCATTGTTATTGTCACCTCCGAGACGCGTGGAGCAAATTTGGCTCCTATTATATCTGGACAATGTCGGCCAGTAGCGTCAGTAGTATGGAGTGTTAGACATTGCCATTGTTTATACTGAGACCAGAGGCTCACGGGAGCAAATTCGGCTCCAGTTAATTTTACTTGGACGTAGTGTTATGGAAACCAAAGGTGTACCATCTTCAACACGCTGTCAACAAATTCAAGTTAAGTGTTCTTTCCGAAACCCGTTTATCTTTCATTTATGGTCATTAATGTCATTATATAGGGTGATCCAGTTAGAGCACGAGGTAGCCTCAAACTAAAGGTAATTAGCCCAGGTCTTCATTGTTCCATGTACAGTATCTTCTCTGATATACCTGTCATATATAGGAATCTGGCTTTACAGCTAGCGCCCTTTTGACAGGTCAAGACGAGGAAGCATGCTTTGTGCATCAGTTACCAGGGTGATGGAAGCTATCTCAAAGAGGGAAAATGTGGTGTCTACACCCTAGTTATACCTGGTGGACTAACCTGCTGTACTATAAGATAAGGAACCTCTTCAATGTATGTAGTCTAATACTGTAGTTTGATTGGCTGCATATATATAAATTAAATTAATATAAACCCCCCTAATATGTAGAGGATCGATTTGTGAGATTATGAGATTATTGCAGAAATACAGTCCACTTATCATTATACAAATTGCTATCGAAGTATATAAATTAACGTAAATATATATTCATATAAATTAAATAAATATAAATCTCACAGGTCGGTTCCCACAGGTGCTGTGAGGTTGGTGCTGTGAGGCGGGTGCTTTGAGGTGGGTGCTGTGACGAGTGGGGGGGGGGGGGTTGCTGTGAGGTGGGTGCTTTGAGGTGGGTGCTGTGACGGGTGGGGGGGAGGTGCTGTGAGGTGGGTGCTGTGAAGAGGGTTCTGTGAGGTAGGTGCTGTGAGGGGGGTGCTGTGAAGAGGATATTGTGAGGTGGGTGCTGTGTGGTTGGTGCTGTGAGGTAAGTACGGTGAAGTGGGTGCTGTGAGGTGTGAACTGTGAGATGGGTACTGTGAGGTTGGTGCTGTGAGGTCGGTACCGTGAGGTAGGCACTGTGAGGTGGGTACTGTGAGGTGGATGATGTGTGATGAGTGTTGTGAGGTGAGTGCTGTGAGGTGGTACTCTTAATTAATTAACTGTTAAGTAGGTACCGTGGGGTGAGTGCTGTGTGCTGGGTGTTTTGAGGATGGTACTGTGAGGTAGGTGATGTAACATCACAATGCACGGAGGAACCCTACGTCACAGTGCCCCGAGGGAACCTACGTCACAGTGCACGGAGGAACTCTACGTCACAGTACACGGAAGGACCCTACGTCACAGTGCACGGAGGGACCCAACGTCACAGTGCACGGAGAGACCCTACGCCACAGTGCACGGAGAGACCCTACGGCACAGTGCACGGTGGGACCCCTACGTCAAAGTGCATGGAGGGACCCTACGCCACAGTGCACGGAGAGACCCTACGGCACAGCGCACGGAGCAACCCAACGTCACAGTGCACGGAGGGGCCCTACGTCACAGTGCACGGAGGGACCCTACGTCACAGTGCACGGAGGGACCCTACGTCACAGTGCACGGAGGGACCCTACGTCACAGCGCACGAAGCGACCCCACGTCACAGTGCACGGAGGGACCCTATGTCACAGTGCACAGAGGGACCCTACGTCATAGTGCACGGAAGGACCCTACGTCACAGTGCACGGAGGGACCCTACGTCACAGTGCACAGAGGGACCCTACGACACAGTGCACGGAAGGACCCTACGTCACAGTGCACGGAGGGACCCTACGTCACAGTGCACAGAGGGACCCTACGTCACAGTGCACGGAGGGACTCTACATCACAGTGCACGGAGGGACCCTACGTCACAGTTCACGGAGCGACCCTACGTCACAGCGCACGAAGCGACCCCACGCAACAGTGCACGGAGGGACCCTACGTCACAGTGCACAGAGGGACCCTACGTCACAGTGCACTTAAGGACCCTACGTCACAGTGCACGGAGGGACCCTACGTCACAGTGCACAGAGGGACCCTACGTCACAGTGCACGGAAGGACCCTACGTCACAGTGCACGGAGGGACCCTACCTCAAAGTGCACAGAGGGACCCTACGTCACAGTGCACGGAGGGACTCTACGTCACAGTGCACAGAGGGATTTTACGTCACAGTGCACAGAGGGACCCTACGTCAGAGTGCACGGAGGGACTCTACATCACAGAGCACTGAGAGACCCTCCATCATAGTGCACGGAGGGACCCTACGTCACAGTGCACGGAGGGACCCTACGACAGTGCACGGAGGGACCCTACGTCACAGTGCACAGAGGGATTCTACGTCACAGTGCACAGAGGGACCCTACGTCACAGTGCACAGAGGGATTCTACGTCACAGTGCACAGAGGGACCCTACGTCACAGTGCACGGAAGGACCCTACGTCACAGTGCACGGAGGGACCCTACGTCATAGTGCACGGAGGGACCCTACGTCAGAGTGCACGGAGGGACCCTACGTCACAGTGCACGGAGGGACCCTACGTCATAGTGCACGGAGGGACCCTACGTCACAGTGCACGGAGGGACCCTACGTCACAGTGCACGGAGGGACCCTACGTCACAGTGCACGGAGGGACCCTACGTCACAGTGCACGGAGGGACCCTACGTCACAGTGCACAGAAGGACCCTACGTCACAGTGCACGGAGGGACCCTACGTCATAGTGCACGGAGGGACCCTACGTCACAGTGCACGGAGGGACCCTACGTCACAGTGCACGGAGGGACCCTACGTCACAGTGCACGGAGGGACCCTACGTCACAGTGCACAGAAGGACCCTACGTCACAGTGCACGGAGGGACCCTACGTCACAGTGCACAGAAGGACCCTACGTCACAGTGCACGGAGGGACCCTACGTCACAGTGCACGGAAGACCCTACGTCACAGTGCACGGAGGGACCCTACGTCACAGTGCACAGAGGGACCCTACATTACAGTGCACGGAAGGACCCTACGTCACAGTGCACGGAGGGACCCTACGTCACAGTGCACAGAGGGACCCTACGTCACAGAGCACGGAAGGACCCTACGTCACAGTGCACGGAGGGACCCTACGTCACAGTGCACAGAGGGACCCTACGTCACAGTGCACGGAGGGACTCTACGTCACAGTGCACAGAGGGATTTTACGTCACAGTGCACAGAGGGATTTTACGTCACAGTGCACGGAGGGACCCTACGTCACAGTGCACAGAGGGATTCTACGTCACAGTGCACAGAGGGACCCTACGTCACAGTGCACGGAAGGACCCTACGTCACAGTGCACGGAGGGACCCTACGTCATAGTGCACGGAGGGACCCTACGTCATAGTGCACGGAGGGACCCTACGTCACAGTGCACGGAGGGACCCTACGTCACAGTGCACGGAGGGACCCTACGTCACAGTGCACGGAGGGACCCTACGTCACAGTGCACGGAGGGACCCTACGTCACAGTGCACAGAAGGACCCTACGTCACAGTGCACGGAGGGACCCTACGTCATAGTGCACGGAGGGACCCTACGTCACAGTGCACGGAGGGACCCTACGTCACAGTGCACGGAGGGACCCTACGTCACAGTGCACGGAGGGACCCTACGTCACAGTGCACAGAAGGACCCTACGTCACAGTGCACGGAGGGACCCTACGTCACAGTGCACAGAAGGACCCTACGTCACAGTGCACGGAGGGACCCTACGTCACAGTGCACGGAAGACCCTACGTCACAGTGCACGGAGGGACCCTACGTCACAGTGCACAGAGGGACCCTACGTCACAGTGCACGGAAGGACCCTACGTCACAGTGCACGGAGGGACCCTACGTCACAGTGCACAGAGGGACCCTACGTCACAGTGCACGGAAGGACCCTACGTCACAGTGCACGGAGGGACCCTACGTCACAGTGCACAGAGGGACCCTACGTCACAGTGCACGGAGGGACTCTACGTCACAGTGCACAGAGGGATTTTACGTCACAGTGCACAGAGGGATTTTACGTCACAGTGCACAGAGGGACCCTACGTCACAGTGCACGGAGGGACTCTACGTCACAGAGCACAGAGATACCCTCCGTCATAGTGCACGGAGAGACCCTACGTCACAGTGCACGGAGGGACCCTACGTCACAGTGCACAGAGGGATTTTACGTCACAGTGCACGGATGGACCCTACGTCACAGTGCACGGAGGGACCCTACGTCACAGTGCACAGAGGGATTTTACGTCACAGTGCACGAGGGACCCTACGTCACAGTGCACGGAAGGACCCTACGTCACAGTGCACGGAGGGACTCTACGTCACAGAGCACAGAGAGACCCTACGTCACAGTGCACAGAGGGACCCTACGTCACAGTGCACAGAGGGATTCTACGTCACACTGCACAGAGGGACCTACGTCACAGTGCACAGAGGGATTCTACGTCACACTGCACAGAGGGACCCAACAGTAACCCTACGGCAAGTAGTAGGATGTACGCCTTAGTGGTGACATTTTTCATCGTCCTAGAAAATAGACTCCTTAACTGTGACCTTTTATGTTTTTGTGTTGTCATCTCTGTGTCACATGGTATTGTCATCCCTGTGTCACATGGTATTGTCATCACTGTGTCACATGGTATTGTCATCGCTGTGTCACATGGTATTGTCATCTCTGTGTCACATGGTATTGTCATCGCTGTGTCACATGGTATGGTCATCTCTGTGTCACATGGTATTGTCATCGCTCTGTCACATGGTATTGTCATCGCTCTGTCACATGGTATTGTCATCGCTGTGTCACATGGTATGGTCATCTCTGTGTCACATGGTATTGTCATCACTGTGTCACATGGTATTGTCATCGCTGTGTCACATGGTATTGTCATCGCTGTGTCACATGGTATTGTCATCGCTGTGTCACATGGTATTGTCATTGCTGTGTCACATGGTATTGTCATCACTGTGTCACATGGTATTGTCATCACTGTGTCACATGGTATTGTCATCGCTGTGTCACATGGTATTGTCATCTCTGTGTCACATGGTATTGTCATCTCTGTGTCACATGGTATTGTCATCTCTGTGTCACATGGTATTGTCATCGCTGTGTCACAAGGTATTGTCATCACTGTGTCACATGGTATTGTCATCGCTGTGCCATATGGTATTGTCATCTCTGTGTCACATGGTATTGTCATCGCTGTGTCACAAGGTATTGTCATCTCTATGTCACATGGTATTGTCATCGCTGTGTCACATGGTGTTGTCATCACTGTGTCACATGGTATTGTCATCACTGTGTCACATGGTATTGTCTTCGCTGTGTCACACGGTATTGTCATCGCTGTGTCACATAGTATTGTCATCGCTGTGTCACATAGTATTGTCATCACTGTGTCACATGGTATTGTCATCTCTGTGTCACATGGTATTGTCATCTCTGTGTCACATGGTATTTAGTGAACACCCAAAATGCTATCACTAACGCTTCATCCTATTGTGGCCTAATTTTTCCAGAACAAAAGTCATCGCTCTGTCAGTGGGTTTCAGAGCTAATAAATGTCAGAGTCTAGTTTTACAGAAATATTTCAGAGTCAATGTTCTGAGAATAGTTTATTAGAAGTTTGCTAATGAATTCTTTTTAGGGAAATTCAGAATTAAAGATGTCTCTACATTCTTATTGAAACTCTATGATAATAAACAGATATTTAAAAAATAATAAACTGTAGTCATAAGTAATTCATATATAGAAATATGCACTTTTATAAGTAAGATCAGCTCCCACTATCCCCAACACTTCCTCCCACCACCGGACCCACCACCGTCCCCTCCTCCCCCTAACCCCTCTGCCCCAGCTCCACAGATTCTTCCCATAACCCCCCTCCCTCTTTCTGTCCTAATCTAATCCCCAATCCTGTCCCCTTCCCCCCCATTATCGACCTTGAGGACACTGGTCACCCTCCTACCCCCTCTCTACCTGCTGTGACTCCCGCCTTCCTCACCTTATCTTACATTACCTTACATTACCTTACCTTACCTAACCTAACCTGACCCCTTCTCTGTGTTGTTCATGTTTTCTTCATCTCTCATTGTACAGTTCGACATTTCAGACCCTGTAAACAATTCGTTATCTTAGTTCAGTGTTCGCCAAAACATGTCAAAGGATTAATTAATCAGGTAGTTGTTCCTTATCTCATCTAAATGTGTAAACATCTGTGGCCCACCTAAGACGCTCATATTAATGTGACGTCATAGGCACTCCACCAAACACCTGGGTCAATATCGCCCCAGGTGAAGCTACCGGCCATCAGTCAGTCATTAGCAGCACTCTCCGGCGTATTAATTGTCTTCCATATTATGAGTCATATTCAATTGAGATAAATAAAATGTATTATTTTTATTTCATTCTTTATTCATTTGATATTAGTTACACAAGAATATCATCGTTTTTTATTCCGAGTTTGACAGAAGCTCTCTCTTCAATCTACATGTATAAAATCCGTCTCACCCAGTCCTCATCTCTATGTAAAACCTTCCTTATCAGAATATTAGTTAGCTAAACGTTTACACCAGTACAATCTTCCTGAAACACTAAACACTCAAAGCAAGAGTACTCAAAATCCAAAGGCAGTTTTTTCCCTATGTTTCCATTATACATTTGTAGACTTGTTCATCCTTTCATCGCCACTTCCGAGCACATTTTTCAACAATTTTCCATTTTATCATAATATAATGTTTCAAAGCAGCTCGACATATTTAAAATATTGCTTAAGTTAGTTTCATTACTTTCCTTTCATTCTGCAGATAAGTTCCATAGTTAAAACTAGTTTCAAATAGCTTTAATGCGTCTTTTAGATTCTTGTTTGAAAGGTGTTAACAAAAAAACATAGCATATAGTTCACATATATGCGGATTATATGATATGTTTTTACACTCTGAATCCGTTCTGTAAACATGTATACTTCGCATTCTTTATATCGACGTAAAAACTCCGAAATATAGGGAGAATACACATTTATTCCTTAAGAATCTAGTATAACTATTTCTCTCATAGATTTATATACAATAATCCAGTGTCCCATTACTTCCTTAAAGTTTCTTCTTAATGTATTTTATATAAAAATAATTAGATCATCAGGTATTCTTTTCATTATTTATATATATCCGTTGGTAAATAGCAGCCTGCATATACAGCTTTATTGCCCAACATATTTTTCAATCCAGTATTAATTTGTTTACAATTCAGGTTCTCATGTCACACATCACTCGCAAATCAGAATAAATTTTTAAGACTGCTGTTGTATTTCTAAATAAGAAAAAACCTTTATTTAGTTTCACCGGAACAACAAATTCTAGAGTAATTTCAAGTTATCCGATGTCGCTAATGATGGGGTGTCTCCCAATTCCTCAGGAGTTAGTCTAGATGCCAACAATGTTCTTCCTTTTATATATGAATTATATGTCAAATTATTACAAGCGTTAAAACCTATTGCATTTTGAGTCTCATAGTATAATTTGAACATGTATTTGGGAACTTACAAGATATATTAAATAAATTCGTCTCATCACAGGTAATATATACATAAGATAAATCACGTAAGATAATAAGATCGAAATATAGAGGATTATGCATATACGCTCCAGATATTGCTTCAATGTCATCATTATAATAAATCATTTATCCCGGATAATGTTCCCTCCATGGTTGATCAATACTTAACGCTGTTATCTGCTCCCCTAGAATAAACGTCTTGTGGCGTGTTTTATCAAGCTTATAAGTAACTGGATTATTTTGTTCTACGAGCGCACGATTAATAGCCGCCAATCCAGATGAAAATGGTGGTATCCTATCAATACACAGTCTAGCGAGTTTGATATTAAACTTATACCCAATTTCATTACTATTTATAACCCATGGATTGCTGTTCAGTTCTAAACGCAAACGAATAGCAATTCCATCGAGAAGATATTCACTCAAAGTTGTGATATCCAATAACAGTTTAAGGCAGCAGTGTACTACCCCAGTTTTTAAATTGGCAAATGTAGATTTCAGGTCCACTGAGGAATTCTTAAAATAATCTGCGTCGTATATTTCAGGGAAATCATCATTACAAAAATACATTAGTTCTTTAAACCGTTCTGCTGTACATTCAGAAAGCGTTGTCATTAGTTTTAAATGAGATAAATTTGAAAATAGAGAATTGTATTGCTCATTGAAATATATATTTTTAAATATATATTATATTTAAATATACAGTTGCAGCCTTAAACATCATCCGGGGACAATCAGTTAACTATTGACGCGTTTTTAGTGTCGGCTAATAATATACTTCCGTCAGATCCCAATAATTCAACCATCAGTTCTGATTACAGGCTTGAAAGATCAATAAATTGGCCTTTAACACCAGGGATACGGAACTATATAAGAATCTTTAAATTTATTGTTAATACTCAAATTCACGGGTAAAATATCTTGCGTCTGTCTTGAAAATATCGTACTTTCTACCTTTCTAGGCGGATTAACTTACGGAAAACGATAACTTATAGCAGCTGTGTAGCTTTCTAAAAGGACTTGCAATGGTGTATTAGGAGCATTTCTGCTCATCATCTTCTTGAGATTCCGTTATCTTGAGATGATTTTTTTTTTTTTTGTGTGTGTGTGTGTGTGTGTGTGTGTGTGTGTGTCCCCGCGGCCCGGTCCTCGACCAGGCCTCCACCCCTAGGAAGCAGCCCATGACAGCTGACTAACACCCAGGTACCTATTTTACTGCTAGGTAACAGAGGCATAGGGTGAAAGAAACTCTGCCAAGTGATTCTCGCTGGCGCCTGGGATCGAACCCAGGACCACAGGATCACAAGTACAGCGTGCTGTCCGCTCGGCCGACCGGCTCCCATCATGGTTGAGTCCGTTATACAACTTGTACTGTTTTATGAAAACACATCTCTATATCTGTCAATTCTCTTTATAAGCTGGTCTTATCCATTTTTTTGTTTTCGACCACCTGCTAGTAGATTTGGGCCAATATTTTTCATTGTTTCCATACTACGCTTTCTAAGGATGTCTTTCAAAGCATCTTATCCTGTATTTACATCATGCAAGACATTCTGTCCAATTGTCAACGCAGTTGGCATAATAGTTTTTAATTAATAAAAAGGGGTTAGCATTACGTGTTAAGCCCGTTATGAAACTTTAAATTCCTTCCCCATTACGTGTCTTCAATCGAAAACCTGAATATCATATAATCCTCCACCTTTCTACACCGGAGGTGCGATAAATCTCCCTATCTCGTCAACTGACAGCTGTAAAAAACTGACCCTCATGTTTAAACAAGTCAAGAGGGGGACTGACAAACACTCGCCTTTATCTCTCATTATATATCAATGGGTCTAATATGCAATACAGCAATTGTACATCCTTCTTTTTCAAAATATGCAGGCTCCCCCGTCTTGATCTGTTAATTTAATACTAATGCCGTCAATACTAGTAGTATTTATAGGTTTATATATTTTCGTGTGAGTAGCGTTACTTCAAAACAAAACAACATCCAAGATATTTACTATCTGATTTCCAAATAGGCTGGGTTGAACTTTATCTGAATATATATACAACAAATGTATACCACCTCCAGGCCTGGGGTGATGATAGCATGTATCTTGCACACTGGCTCTACCATTAAGTAGTTTATTCATAACAAAAATATATGTTTAATCAACTTCAGCTTCAGCTTCAACAATTAATATATGCGATGTTTCCAAAGTCCACGATCGTCTAAGGTATTTACAATTTCAGAGTAATAAGCTATCTTATGTCTAATTAGTGGGTGGACTTTTAATTCTTTATACCCGCTTCCACAGATAATTATTTTAGCAAAGTTCTGTTGATATTTCTCTAGCATTTTACAACATAAATAGCTCTTCCATTTGTAAACCAGTAACAATAATTCTTGATTGCACACTAAATGTATTCAACTGGGCTTCAGTAATAACCTCCTTCCTTCCCCTCCATGAATAAATTGTACTAATCCAAATATATAAAGAAATTGGTATTTAAACAAACGTATATATAAGTTTTATTTAGAAAGCATCCAGTTATCAATACATAATAAAGATCATAATACAGTATTAAAATAACATATATCACAAGACATTAACATAATACACATCATTACATAATAATTGAATAATTGAACAAAAATAATGACTAAATATTACATATTTTAATATAAACATTACATATTTTATTATAAACATTAATCATAATAATCATTTAAACATTGAACATAAATATTTACTAATTATTCTTTAGTTGTTATGTTATTATTAGAGAACATTTGCTGGGCTGTTTTATCCCGCTTATCCTACAGATTAAAAAAAAGAAATAATGGACGTCCTACAGGGGAATTATCCTCAATTGCCCGTTTCTCTACCTGCACCTCATCATCTACGTGCTCTGCCTGTACATCATCCTCTACCTGTTCTACTTGTACCTCACACTCTGGTATGTCAAGGGGGTCATAAGCGAGTGACTGTACGACAATTAAGTACCGCTTGTAATCGAAAGCTGAAAGGTCGCTCTTAGTGGTTTTACATGTGCAGATCTGACCGTTAACACTGCAAATAGATAGAGATACAAAATTAAAAGTTGTGTTGGTTGCCAGGGTATTTTGTAATGAAGCATGTGAAAGTTTCTTTTGCTGATGGAATGAAATGCCCTTACATTTACATATGTGATCTTTATCAAGGGTCAGGAGTGAATATATTTTAGGCTTTAGAGCGATTAACTCTGTTATTATTTTGTTCTTTACTTCTGATTTGAGAATTCCAAATTCGCCTTTAATTCGTAGCTGCGTACACGGGATGCTTTTTAACAAAATTACTAAAATCTATGTAATTTACTAAAGGTGCTTTTGTCATTTCATGGAATGCATTTTTACAGGCTAGAGTGAAAATGAATGAATCGGTGTCTGCATAAATCAGTCTAGCTTATTCACCATAATGGACTATAACAACGCTATGTCAGAAATCATATAACCTCCCATTTGCTATTTGTAACATCAGAAAGGCCATATAAGAAGGAGTGGTGACTTTAAGGATATCTCTCATGTATGTACAGGGATCTCAATCTGTACCTAGGGAAATAGCTCTTTTATTCAAAGGTTTTCTTGCATGAAGTAGGAAAGTTTGTTTTGAAGTTACTAGATGGTGAGTTTTAGAATATTAAGAAATATGGGTCATATATTTTCGGTACAAGCTATTACTAATAAGTTTACTTTTACTATTACAATTACTTAAATTCATAGATGGTTTTTACCAATTCAGTTTCCAATCCTAGTTTCAATAGCAGTTGAAGGAAATCAGGACTCGCTAAATAGTCTTTCTGGTGCAAATGAGAAGCAATTAATTTGGTGTTCTTAGTTGGGAGCTTACATTTCTCATCGTTAAGAGTATGTTTACTATACTCGGAAAAAAAATCCTGTTATAGTAGTATGGGACAGCACAAGAGGCAGGACTTCGGTATACCTAACTACATTGGAAGATACCTGTTTAGTATCACATAAGATCCAATAAAATTTGTCAAGATTACAGGGGCTATGTTCTAACCCTTGTCCCAACAACGTATCCTGCTCAAGGTCAGATAACTGACTAATCCCTCCCTGGGGAAGTAATTTTACCACGAACGCTGCATAAAGACTGTTAAAGTCGAGATACAGGATGTGAGTATCTTCATCAGAGGTGGGGTTAGATGTAGAGTGATTATTTATAGCCTGAGTGAACTGTCTTATAGAAGATGTAAACCCGTCTCGAAGACTTTTTTTAAGCAATTCGTATATGTTTTGATCATATACATAGTTATGTATAACCTTGCAACCTTAGACATGAACAAGAACGCATCCCAAGGGTAACTAGGCAGTGATACGTAGAAGACAATGTTCAATTCATAAAATTTCTTTAAGGATATGCACCGAAGTGTGAATATGCCAACGAGCATCCATACAACTACTTTTAACTACTTTACTGCGCAATGCGCCAGCAGGTACTCGTCGGAGGGTGCGCAACGAGGGTGTCACCAAGCAGGGTTTTGCTGCCCCAGCAACACATCGCGGCAGGCGGTAGCGTGTCACGCAGCAACAGGATAATGATGACAGTGCCCCCTTTACGTCAGGTGTTCGGGGTAGGCCTACGATACGTAGATCAGCCTCATCTCCTACCATATCATCACGCAGATCCAGCACCAGACGACGTAGCCGTGTTTTTGGTGCGCGTGGTGGTGTTGGCGCCAAAACCAAACCCCCGCGTATATTTGTGTGGAAGGATTGTGCCACATTTGTTCAACAAATACCACCGTTTGATGCTACCGATGTTGGTGTTACACCATTATTCCCCTTATATAGGTGAGGATATGGCAGAAATAGACTATTTCCTGACGTATTTCGACAATGAATTCATGCCCCATCTGGTGACTGAGACAAACTGATATGCTCACAGCCTCACAGACGCCCGCATTTTTCCTGCCTCACGCCTCATGCAATGGAAGGACACCAAAATTGACGAAATGTACGCGTTTCTCGCACTGAGCATGATGATGAAGCACTCCCATGTCATCCAGGATTATTGGAGCAAAGACAGCCTTGTTCCAACGCCCGTGTTCAACCGGTATATGTCGCATAATAGGTTCCTGTTGATTTCAGGTGCCTGCATTTCGAGTATAATGCAAATGAGGACAGACTCAACAGACTGTGGAAGGTACGGAAGGTGTTCAGTGGGATGAGAGGCAAGTTCCGCGATTATTTTGTACCTGCACAGAATGTGGTAATCGACGAATCGCCTGTACTGTTCAAGGGGCGACTGGCATTCTAGCAGTTCATCCCATCAAAGCGCCACCGATTGGGACTAAAAATTTTTGTGCTGTGCGACTGTGAAACTGGTATCGCCATGGACATGATTCTGTATTCTGGTACAGACGTCGACATACCAGCTCAAGATGAACACGGGTTCTCCAGTAGTGTCGTTAAAACCCTGATGGAACTGTTGTTGAACAAGGGGCATATACTGTTCAACGACAACAATTACACCAGCTCCTTATTGACCAGATACTTCCTTGCCCATAACACTGGCGTATGTGACACTATGAAGGCCCATAGGAAGGAAATGCGACACAGGTATAGCAGTGGGTGATTGCCAGCTGCGCAAGTGTGACAATATGCTCTCAGTGAGGTGGAGGGACAGACGCGAGGTAAATATGCTGACTACGATTTACACCAGTGCCATGTTGGACAGTGGCAAAGCGCACTTTCAAACGCACTTCCCCATACATAAACCATACTGCATCATAGACTACAACGTGAATATGTGCCACATAGATGAATGAGACATGATGCTCGATGCGGTGGAGTGCGTGCGGAAGTTTGTGAAGTGGACGAAAAAAAAAAAATTCCACCTAATTGCCGTTGCAGTGCTCAACTGCTTCAATATGTACCTGGTATAATCTGGCAGCAGACCGCCAATACGGACATTCAGTGTTGCTGTTGTGTCACAACTGCCAGTAAAGTATGGCAAGGAGGGCTCTGTTGCACTGGGCCGGGTGAAAGCAACAATGCCACATGCAGCTCCAGACAGACTGAGGGGTAATGAGATGTTCGGTGTCCACATGCTCGAATATATGCCAGGCACAGCATCACGGGATAAGGGTAAACGTGCCTGTAAAGTATACAAGAACACTACCTGAAGAGAAAAAAAACGAAGATGCATCAGCACCTGGTGCTTGGAGTGCAAGGGTTCCATTATGCGCCGTTGGCTGTTTCGCAGCATATCACACACTCGCGGAGTTCTGAGTGTGTTTATGGTGTGTATATAGTGTGTGATACTGTACAGTGTGTAAATAGATTGTAACAAAAATATATTCATCGCAACTCGCGCATCTTGTGCAGGGCACCCTACCGGCCCCGGGAGCGTAACCAACGGGCGACCAGGGAATGATGACGTCACGCGCAAAGTTATGGACCCCATTACGGCCAAAGTAAGGGCAATATTGAGTTTGTTTTAACATATCCATACCCAGGGAAGGGTTTTTGACACTTTAAAAATAGAAAACATTTTTCTAGATAATTTATTTTCTGCACACGTTTGTGGGGGGGGGGGGGGAGTGCGCCGTATTTGGAAGGCGAGTAGCACAGTGGTTAAGTAAAAGAGGAGATAATCTTTAATGTTCTTACACTTCCCTAAGTTAAACACTTTGAGAGCGTAGGTGTAATCTACTTCGGAAAGAAGAGTGTCATGTAATGTGTTAAAAAACTTATCAAGCAGGGGGGGGGGAGATGACGTTCATCTAATATATCCATTGAAGAAATGTTGTTATAGCATAGAACCTGTTTCCCGGATGTTAAGAGGTGTTTATCTTTTTTAGATAACTCGCTCTATATGTGTTATGTGTACTTGATAGGTTTCTCACTCTTAACGTACTCGGTGGCTAGGATTCCTTATGATCCGTAAAGGAGGGTATGCTATCAAAGAATTTAAGATTACCGATGATGATCTGCATGAGTTTTAACCCTTCTTTTGAAAAAAAAAAATTAAATTTCACGATGAGGATCTTTCGGTAGTTCCTTTCGTATGATTCCAAGATCATTAGCTGCATTTGGAGAAATGTGGTCTCGTACCAACGAACATTCTTGTATTGTAAGTTGCAACGAGCATAATATGCACCGAGATATTTATTATATTTAACAGTTTGGTTATGGTGCCTATGTTTACCCTTCTTTGTTCTGAATACTAGATGACACAACTGAACACTCCTCTACCATTGAAACATTCTTGCTCTATAGACAAGTTTTTTGGAAAGTAGGGGAGCTAAGCATAATCGAAAGAAAGCAAAGATTATCGAAACATATGGGGAATTTGAATTGATCGGCCCATACTACGAATCTCCTACACCACTGAATGCTTTTCTAATACTTATAAATGTAATTCATTGTCGTACCCTGTACTGTACTTTTATACACAGTTATACATGTTGGTAAACTCTCATCTTGATCGCTTCGGGGGTTGAAAACAAAATCTTTACCATGCAATTTAGCGGGTAAGGTAAGTAAGATCAGAGGTGCATGGGATGTCGGATGTCAGAGAAATCGATGGAGAGGCCTGACATAGAACGTATTCCTATACTTGAGGATTGATAATTTTTAAAGCAAAAACTTATTTATTGTCACGTGGGGGTGGGGTCCGGGGCTCTGCTAACACTCGGCTGCTAGGGGCTCAAAGGCCCAAATACTCAGCCCCTCCGACTCCCTGGATTCACCGGAGTCTCCTTGGTCACACAAGAGAGGACCAACAATGCCCACCTCCGCAGGTCTTTGCTTCCACCACAAAGGGGTGCCACTGATTCACCCTGGAAGCCCTTCAGTCAAACACGGGGAAACTGCTGTTAACAGTTCCGGCCTAGACCCGTGGGGGAGTGAAGGAAGACTCAGGCTTACCTATAACCATAACCTCCCTGAGTCTTGCCTGCCAGACAAAAAAGGTTGCAGGAACTCCTTTCCCGCCTGTCTTCTCTATCTTCCTCTTAGCAAGGTCGCCAGCTGGGTTATTATATCTGCACCCCAGCAATGCAGTTCAGTGGGTGTATTATATATTGTTTGTAGCCAGAAATGTATGCTCATAGAGAAATATCATAAATGGAGGCACACTCAAACACAGTAATAAAATGTGTGGATTTACTGATGCAAATTACATGAACACACACACACAATCACAAGTAATACATGAATATGGAATATGGATAATGAGTCTGGAGATCGTCAGCCTCTTCTTCCACGACCTCCAACCTCCTTCAACTGGGCAGAAGACAGGAGTCTCACACTCTCACAGGAGGGCCTCTTCACCACGTCGGCACCTCTTCTTCACTGTCCTGCCATCCATACACACTGTCCTCTCTGACAGTCCTGGACTCAAGCTGCCTTGCAGCCTATTCTACTATTAAAGTAATAAAGTCTTGCTGCCACATACACAAGTAAATATTGTGGCCTAACTAGCCTACTCATACAAGGGGTAATGGGAGGGAAAATGATCTACCTTACATTCCTGGCTCACGACGCCTGTCCCTCGATGGTGTGAGGTTCCCACGCTTCCTTGGGTCGATCCTTGACGATCCAGGACGTTCCACAGGTCCTCAGGTGTCGTGAAGCCTTCGCGTCGTCGCCGTTCCAATCCCTGAGATTCAGCTGCCCCAATCCTGGTTCATCGATGGGCGCTGAGCTAATCACTATTTTTCCCCACACTCGCCTCTCCCACAAGGCGTTGCTCCTTGTCCTAGGCACGGTGTCGTCCTTCCAAGATTCTCAGTGGATGTGACCCCAGTCACAGCTAGGCCTGCCCGCCCACCTTCCAGACCTCAACGTCCAGCCAGCGGCGCCGCCCAGCGTCGTCGCCGACTATTTTCCAAGTTTGGCACTTCTCTGCTCACTGAACTTGGTTCCTCTTTTGCTTCCCAGAAGCGCAGGGTCTCCAATAACTATGATGGGCTGCGATGGCCAGCTCAATCCACTGAACAAGGCTTGCAGAGCCTCCAATCCTTGAGAGCAGACCGAGGCGCGTCCTGTCGCTTCCAAGGTCAGAACAACTCTGACGTTGGCGCCGCCCGGGGCACTCGGTGACGTCATGGCGGGCCCTGATTTGTCGCCCGCGACCTACGTCGGCCAATCCGCGATCGGCTAATGTCCCTTCCAAAAGGTCATATCTGCCGTAGGGGATACTGTTTCATTTTATAACAGGGCGCCAATTTTCCTTTATTTACAACTTATAATATAACTTCCTTCCCTTAACTGGCAGCCGGTCTGGTCGCCACATATATCATTAGACTCCCTGAACCTCAGAGAATCAGTAGGGAGAGCTGATATGACTCTTTAAGCCGGCAAACGAAAGAAATAGGAGAGGGCACCGTAACATACCCCTCCCCTTAAAATAAGAGTCATATCGGAAGAGCAGCACTCAAGAGGGCAATCTATACTCTTGCTCCCTCCGTTCCTGAAGTGTCACTCCTCCAGTTGGTGACGTGGCTCGTACCACCTTGCCAGTCACTTGCCTCATTGTATCTCCACCTCGCATAGTACCGGGTGTGATGGGTGTTCCCTGAACACCTACAAGAAATCCCTCTCCGTGGCTACGAGTGTACTCCCACGGCTCGTTACCACTGTAAGATTCAGTGCATGCAGCGCCTCCACCGCGTCGTGCACTCCGAGATAGTCTTGCATTTCCACTGCGTCCTACAGGTACTCCATGTTTCCTCTCATGATCTCCTCTTCGCCAATCTTCTCTCTTCTCGGTTCCTCTTCTCCCGTAGGTGCGTTGTCTCCTCACAGTGGCACTTGTAACCTGTACTCCATCCAGCAGCTTCCTCTCTTCCACACTAGGCTTTTGCGATGGCCCAATGCCCCTCTGGTTAGGCTGGCGCCTACCCTGGGTGTACCTATTCCCTGCTTTCTTCGTATTGCCTTTCCTATACCACTCGCTCCTTCGTTCCCGACGAACATCTTCACTCCTCCATGAGATTCTCTTCCCTGCAGACGTCTTCTTCGGTTCGTGGTTGGGCTCATCCACCTCCCTGTGGCTCACCTCACCACGGTGGTTCATCTTGCACCTACCACTATTCATCTGGCCGGCATAGGGTGCCTGCGTCGTGGCTCCTCCACTCTGCCCCTCACTGCCGTTCGCTCATCCACTGAGCTTACTTTATTCACGTTTCTGTATGGAGGGAGTGCGGTCTGCAGCCTCTTCACCGCCCCAGGCGTTTGTACAGCTGCTCCTCGCCACTCCTCCACACGCATCATCAGGCTTAGTCGGAGGTCCCCGTCGGGGTTTTCCACAACCTCCGACGACCTCTCTGCACTCTCGCCCTCGTTGTCGTCGTCTCTGGCGACGTTTCCCTGGCGAAGTCGGCTTCCTCACTATCATCTGGAACGACCGATACCTCACCCGGCAGGGTTGTACCGCTGCTTGCAACATAGGCACTCCTGGCCCAATCGGGTTGTATCCTGCCTCCTCCGAGGTCATTACCCAGCACCATCTGTACATGCTCTAGGGGTAACTTAGGGGCTACAGCTACTATAGCTTTCTCGACTCCGCAGTCGGCAATCAGCTGTACTTCGTGAAGTGGCAACCTGTATTCCTCCCCCACACTGCGTATCCTCACCACTCCCACAGGTGAATCATTAAATTCCTTGGGGAGAATACTCCTGGTCACCATACTTATGTCAGCACCCGTATCTCGAAGCACGGCAACCTCCACTGGGTCTGACTTTCCAAACTTCACGTTGGCCCGAAAACGAAGGGATGTTCACCCAACTTCATTTCCCAACCATTCACGTTGGGTCCACTATAATATGGGGTGTGAACAAACACTCTCTCCTCTTCCAACATTAATCCTACATTCCTTTGGTGCTCCTCACACTCGCGGGCATAATGTCCTCTCACACCACAGTTGTAGCATCGGCCACCTCCCCTGGGCGGCCACTCGCTAGTCACTCTGGCGGTACCACTTGCAGACGTCCCCTGGGTCCTCCTTGGACTCCCTGTCGTCGTGTCCGGGACTGCAGCACTTGCTCCCGAGTTAGGTCCACTGCTCACAGCTTGGGGCTTCCTCCCCGCGTCTCTTGAGCTCTTGAACCGCGTTACTTCATCGGGCACACTACTCTGGGAGAGTCCCCACTCGTCCTCGCTCCTCCTGAACTCCTAAGGTTCCCTCCCGACCTGGGGTAAGGCGAGTGTCTGGGCGGCCCCTCCCTCCTGATATGTAGTGCCTCCTCCAGCATGTCGGCTCGATCCGCTGCAGCCTTCAGGTCCTTAATACCTGCTTCTCTCACCCTTACTCGCAACTCAGGATGGAGCACCGACATGAACTTCTCCATCACTATCAGTCGTTTGATATCATCCACCGACTCCGCTTCCTCCGCCTTCAACCATCGTAGGAATTTCCGTTCCATATCCCTGGCGGTCTCGGCGTAAGTCTTTCCCGACGCTCTTGTACACTCTCTGAACCGCTTCCGGTACATCTCCGGAGTCAGCCGGAATGAGTGGAGAACCGCATTCTTAATCGCGTCATAACTAGTACACTCCTCTAGGTCCAGCATGTTATAGGCTTCCCGGGCCTCACCAGTCAACCTGCCCTGGACCAGAGCAGCCCAATCATCTTCCGGCCACTCCTTCAGAGTCGCTATCCGTTCAAAGTGTTCGAAGAACGCCTCAGCTTCTTGTGGTTCGAACGTAGGTAAGTCACGTTCCCTTACCTTGAGGTCATCCCGCCGTGCAGGTAGTGAGGGCAGACCACGTTCAACGCGACGCAATTCGACTTCTTTCTTTGCCTTTATCTCCTCCAGTCGCAGTTGTCTCTCTCCTTCTTCTCGCTGCAGCCGAGCTTCTCGCTCCTCTCGCTGCATGCGCTTCTCTCTCCTCTCGCTGCATTTGCGCTTCTCTCTCCTCTCGTCGCAGCTGGGCTTCCAGTTGCATCTTCATTATTTCCAGTTGCAGGCTCCTCTTACTACAGCTGGACCTTCCACTGCTCCCATGTTCACTGTGAATTCTCTCCACACTGGTAGGCGCTTGGGGAGGCCCTAGTCGGGACGGTTCACCTTGCGACGGCTCTCCTCGGGACGGCTCCTCTTGAGATGGCTCCTCTCCCGTCGCTTCCTCTCGAGCTGTGAGCTGTGCCATGATCTCTATCCTTCGCTCCGCTACCTTAGTCGTCCTCAACCTGATCCCAAAGTGGTTTGCCACTTGTTGGAGCTGGGCCTTGGTACACTCTTCCAAAATTCTCTCGTCCCTTGTGTCAATAAATTTCTTTACTTTGTCTTCCTCCATCTCTATATCATCAAGCATACACGACAGCACAGACAAGTTAGTAGGCACTAATTTCACCGTTTCAGTCCCTTAGCTGGTTGAGTAACAGTACCACCGAATTCACTGGCCACACTGTATTAGTACCCTGGCAACACTTGTCTTGAAATTTGGTCCACACTGTAGCTTGATCCACGCTTCCTGGCGAAGTTCCCAGTTCTTGGCTACTGGGGTTCGAATCCTGGCAAGGTCGCCAGTTCTCTTGTCACGTGGGGGTGGGTGGTCCGGGGCTCTGCTAACACTCGGCTGCTAGGGGCTCAAAGGCCCAAATACTCAGCCCCTCCGACTCCCTGGATTCACCGGAGTCTCCTTGGTCACAAGAGAGGACCAACAATGCCCACCTCCGCAGGTCTTTGCTTCCACCACAAAGGGGTGCCACTGATTCACCCTGGAAGCCCTTCAGTCAAACACGGGGAAACTGCTGTTAACAGTTCCGGCCTAGACCCGTGGGGGAGTGAAGGAAGACTCAGGCTTACCTATAACCATAACCTCCCTGAGTCTTGCCTGCCAGACAAAAAAAGGTTGCAGGAACTCCTTTCCCGCCTGTCTTCTCTATCTTCCTCTTAGCAAGGTCGCCAGCTGGGTTATTATATCTGCACCCCAGCAATGCAGTTCAGTGGGTGTATTATATATTGTTTGTAGCCAGAAATGTATGCTCATAGAGAAATATCATAAATGGAGGCACACTCAAACACAGTAATAAAATGTGTGGATTTACTGATGCAAATTACATGAACACACACACACAATCACAAGTAATACATGAATATGGAATATGGATAATGAGTCTGGAGATCGTCAGCCTCTTCTTCCACGACCTCCAACCTCCTTCAACTGGGCAGGAAGACAGGAGTCTCACACTCTCACAGGAGGGCCTCTTCACCACGTCGGCGCCTCTTCTTCACTGTCCTGCCATCCATACACACTGTCCTCTCTGACAGTCCTGGACTCAAGCTGCCTTGCAGCCTATTCTACTATTAAAGTAATAAAGTCTTGCTGCCACATACACAAGTAAATATTGTGGCCTAACTAGCCTACTCATACAAGGGGTAATGGGAGGGAAAATGATCTACCTTACATTCCTGGCTCACGACGCCTGTCCCTCGATGGTGTGAGGTTCCCACGCTTCCTTGGGTCGATCCTTGACGATCCAGGACGTTCCACAGGTCCTCAGGTGTCGTGAAGCCTTCGCGTCGTCGCCGTTCCAATCCCTGAGATTCAGCTGCCCCAATCCTGGTTCATCGATGGGCGCTGAGCTAATCACTATTTTTCCCCACACTCGCCTCTCCCACAAGGCGTTGCTCCTTGTCCTAGGCACGGTGTCGTCCTTCCAAGATTCTCAGTGGATGTGACCCCAGTCACAGCTAGGCCTGCCCGCCCACCTTCCAGACCTCAACGTCCAGCCAGCGGCGCCGCCCAGCGTCGTCGCCGACTATTTTCCAAGTTTGGCACTTCTCTGCTCACTGAACTTGGTTCCTCTTTTGCTTCCCAGAAGCGCAGGGTCTCCAATAACTATGATGGGCTGCGATGGCCAGCTCAATCCACTGAACAAGGCTTGCAGAGCCTCCAATCCTTGAGAGCAGACCGAGGCGCGTCCTGTCGCTTCCAAGGTCAGAACAACTCTGACGTTGGCGCCGCCCGGGGCACTCGGTGACGTCATGGCGGGCCCTGATTTGTCGCCCGCGACCTACGTCGGCCAATCCGCGATCGGCTAATGTCCCTTCCAAAAGGTCATATCTGCCGTAGGGGATACTGTTTCATTTTATAACAGGGCGCCAATTTTCCTTTATTTACAACTTATAATATAACTTCCTTCCCTTAACTGGCAGCCGGTCTGGTCGCCACATATATCATTAGACTCCCTGAACCTCAGAGAATCAGTAGGGAGAGCTGATATGACTCTTTAAGCCGGCAAACGAAAGAAATAGGAGAGGGCACCGTAACATACCCCTCCCCTTAAAATAAGAGTCATATCGGAAGAGCAGCACTCAAGAGGGCAATCTATACTCTTGCTCCCTCCGTTCCTGAAGTGTCACTCCTCCAGTTGGTGACGTGGCTCGTACCACCTTGCCAGTCACTTGCCTCATTGTATCTCCACCTCGCATAGTACCGGGTGTGATGGGTGTTCCCTGAACACCTACAAGAAATCCCTCTCCGTGGCTACGAGTGTACTCCCACGGCTCGTTACCACTGTAAGATTCAGTGCATGCAGCGCCTCCACCGCGTCGTGCACTCCGAGATAGTCTTGCATTTCCACTGCGTCCTACAGGTACTCCATGTTTCCTCTCATGATCTCCTCTTCGCCAATCTTCTCTCTTCTCGGTTCCTCTTCTCCCGTAGGTGCGTTGTCTCCTCACAGTGGCACTTGTAACCTGTACTCCATCCAGCAGCTTCCTCTCTTCCACACTAGGCTTTTGCGATGGCCCAATGCCCCTCTGGTTAGGCTGGCGCCTACCCTGGGTGTACCTATTCCCTGCTTTCTTCGTATTGCCTTTCCTATACCACTCGCTCCTTCGTTCCCGACGAACATCTTCACTCCTCCATGAGATTCTCTTCCCTGCAGACGTCTTCTTCGGTTCGTGGTTGGGCTCATCCACCTCCCTGTGGCTCACCTCACCACGGTGGTTCATCTTGCACCTACCACTATTCATCTGGCCGGCATAGGGTGCCTTGCGTCGTGGCTCCTCCACTCTGCCCCTCACTGCCGTTCGCTCATCCACTGAGCTTACTTTATTCACGTTTCTGTATGGAGGGAGTGCGGTCTGCAGCCTCTTCACCGCCCCAGGCGTTTGTACAGCTGCTCCTCGCCACTCCTCCACACGCATCATCAGGCTTAGTCGGAGGTCCCCGTCGGGGTTTTCCACAACCTCCGACGACCTCTCTGCACTCTCGCCCTCGTTGTCGTCGTCTCTGGCGACGTTTCCCTGGCGAAGTCGGCTTCCTCACTATCATCTGGAACGACCGATACCTCACCCGGCAGGGTTGTACCGCTGCTTGCAACATAGGCACTCCTGGCCCAATCGGGTTGTATCCTGCCTCCTCCGAGGTCATTACCCAGCACCATCTGTACATGCTCTAGGGGTAACTTAGGGGCTACAGCTACTATAGCTTTCTCGACTCCGCAGTCGGCAATCAGCTGTACTTCGTGAAGTGGCAACCTGTATTCCTCCCCCACACTGCGTATCCTCACCACTCCCACAGGTGAATCATTAAATTCCTTGGGGAGAATACTCCTGGTCACCATACTTATGTCAGCACCCGTATCTCGAAGCACGGCAACCTCCACTGGGTCTGACTTTCCAAACTTCACGTTGGCCCGAAAACGAAGGGATGTTCACCCAACTTCATTTCCCAACCATTCACGTTGGGTCCACTATAATATGGGGTGTGAACAAACACTCTCTCCTCTTCCAACATTAATCCTACATTCCTTTGGTGCTCCTCACACTCGCGGGCATAATGTCCTCTCACACCACAGTTGTAGCATCGGCCACCTCCCCTGGGCGGCCACTCGCTAGTCACTCTGGCGGTACCACTTGCAGACGTCCCCTGGGTCCTCCTTGGACTCCCGTCGTCGTATCCGGGACTGCAGCACTCGCTCCCGAGTTAGGTCCACTGCTCACAGCTTGGGCTTCCTCCCCGCGTCTCTTGAGCTCTTGAACCGCGTCACTTCATCGGGCACACTACTCATGGGAGAGTCCCCACTCGTCCTCGCTCCTCCTGAACTCCTAAGGTTCCCTCCCGACCTGGGGTAAGGCGAGTGTCTGGGCGGCCCCTCCCTCCTGATATGTAGTGCCTCCTCCAGCATGTCGGCTCGATCCGCTGCAGCCTTCAGGTCCTTAATACCTGCTTCTCTCACCCTTACTCGCAACTCAGGATGGAGCACCGACATGAACTTCTCCATCACTATCAGTCGTTTGATATCATCCACCGACTCCGCTTCCTCCGCCTTCAACCATCGTAGGAATTTCCGTTCCATATCCCTGGCGGTCTCGGCGTAAGTCTTTCCCGACGCTCTTGTACACTCTCTGAACCGCTTCCGGTACATCTCCGGAGTCAGCCGGAATGAGTGGAGCCGCATTCTTAATCGCGTCATAACTAGTACACTCCTCTAGGTCCAGCATGTTATAGGCTTCCCGGGCCTCACCAGTCAACCTGCCCTGGACCAGAGCAGCCCAATCATCTTCCGGCCACTCCTTCAGAGTTGCTATCCGTTCAAAGTGTTCGAAGAACGCCTCAGCTTCTTGTGGTTCGAACGTAGGTAAGTCACGTTCCCTTACCTTGAGGTCATCCCGCCGTGCAGGTAGTGAGGGCAGACCACGTTCAACGCGACGCAATTCGACTTCTTTCTTGCCTTTATCTCCTCCAGTCGCAGTTGTCTCTCTCCTTCTTCTCGCTGCAGCCGAGCTTCTCCTCTCTCGCTGCATTTGCGCTTCTCTCTCCTCTCGCTGCATTTGCGCTTCTCTCTCCTCTCGTCGCAGCTGGGCTTCCAGTTGCATCTTCATTATTTCCAGTTGCAGGCTCCTCTTACTACAGCCGGACCTCCCACTGCTCCCAGTTCACTGTGAATTCTCTCCACACTGGTAGGCGCTTGGGGAGGCCCTAGTCGGGACGGTTCACCTTGCGACGGCTCTCCTCGGGACGGCTCCTCTTGAGATGGCTCCTCTCCCGTCGCTTCCTCTCGAGCTGTGAGCTGTGCCATGATCTCTATCCTTCGCTCCGCTACCTTAGTCGTCCTCAACCTGATCCCAAAGTGGTTTGCCACTTGTTGGAGCTGGGCCTTGGTACACTCTTCCAAAATTCTCTCGTCCCTTGTGTCAATAAATTTCTTTACTTTGTCTTCCTCCATCTCTATATCATCAAGCATACACGACAGCACAGACAAGTTAGTAGGCACTAATTTCACCGTTTCAGTCCCTTAGCTGGTTGAGTAACAGTACTACTGAATTCACTGGCCACACTGTATTAGTACCCTGGCAACACTTGTCTTGAAATTTGGGCCACACTGTAGCTTGATCCGCGCTTCCTGGCGAAGTTCCCAGTTCTTGGCTACCGGGGTTCGAATCCTGGCAAGGTCGCCAGTTCTCTGTCACGTGGGGGTGGGTGGTCCGGGGCTCTGCTAACACTCGGCTGCTAGGGGCTCAAAAGGCCCAAATACTCAGCCCCTCCGGTTACCAGGATTCACCGGAGCCTCCCTGGTCACACAGGAGAGGACCAACAATGCCCACCTCCGCAGGTCTTTGCTTCCACCACAAAGGGGTGCCACTGATTCACCCTGGAAGCCCTTCAGTCAAACACGGGGAAACTGCTGTTAACAGTTCCGGCCTAGACCCGTGGGGAAGTGAAGGAAGACTCAGGCTTACCTATAACCATAACCTCCCTGAGTCTTGCCTGCCAGACAAAAAAGGTTGCAGGAACTCCTTTCCCGCCTGTCTTCTCTATCTTCCTCTTAGCAAGGTCGCCAGCTGGGTTATTATATCTGCACCCCAGCAATGCAGTTCAGTGGGTGTATTATATATTGTTTGTAGCCAGAAATGTATGCTCATAGAGAAATATCATAAATGGAGGCACACTCAAACACAGTAATAAAATGTGTGGATTTACTGATGCAAATTACATGAACACACACACACAATCACAAGTAATACATGAATATGGAAATATGGATAAAGAGTCTGGAGATCGTCAGCCTCTTCTTCCACGACCTCCAACCCTCCTTCAACTGGGCAGAAAGACAAGAGTCTCACACTCACACAGGAGGGCCTCTTCACCTCATCGGCGCCTCTTCTTCACTGTCCTGCCATCCATACACACTGTCCTCTCTGACAGTCCTGGACTCAAGCCGCCTTGCAGCCTATTCTACTATTAAAGTAATAAAGTCTTGCTGCCACATACACAAGTAAATATTGTGGCCTAACTAGCCTACTCATACAAGGGGTAATGGGAGGGAAAATGATCTACCTTACATTCCTGGCTCACGACGCCTGTCCCTCGATGGTGTGAGGTTCCCACGCTTCCTTGGGTCGATCCTTGACGATCCAGGACGTTCCACAGGTCCTCAGGTGTCGTGGAGCCTTCGCGTCGTCGCCATTCCAATCCCTGAGATTCAGCTGCCCCAATCCTGGTTCATCGATGGGCGCTGAGCTAATCACTATTTTTCCCACACTTGCCTCTCCCACAAGGCGTTGCTCCTTGTCCTAGGCACGGTGTCGTCCTTCCAAGATTCTCAGTGGATGTGACCCCAGTCACAGCTAGGCCTGCCCGCCCACCTTCCAGACCTCAACGTCCAGCCAGCGGCGCCGCCCAGCGTCGTCGCCGACTATTTTCCAAGTTTGGCACTTCTCTGCTCACTGAACTTGGTTCCTCTTTTGCTTCCCAGAAGCGCAGGGTCTCCAATAACTATGATGGGCTGCGATGGCCAGCTCAATCCACTGAACAAGGCTTGCAGAGCCTCCAATCCTTGAGAGCAGACCGAGGCGCGTCCTGTCGCTTCCAAGGTCAGAACAACTCTGACGTTGGCGCTGCCCGGGGCACTCGGTGACGTCATGGCGGGCCCTGATTTGTCGCCCGCGACCTACGTCGACCAATCCGCGATCGGCTAATGTCCCTTCCAAAAGGTCATATCTGCCGTAGGGGATACTGTTTCATTTTATAACAGGGCGCCAATTTTCCTTTATTTACAACTTATAATATAACTTCCTTCCCTTAACTGGCAGCCGGTCTGGTCGCCACATATATCATTAGACTCCCTGAACCTCAGAGAATCAGTAGGGAGAGCTGATATGACTCTTTAAGCCGGCAAACGAAAGAAATAGGAGAGGGCACCGTAACATTATTGACCCAAGAATTAAAAATAATGTCTACTTCCTCTCGGGTAACAGTTTGTGTGTCGCCCCAAATTGAGAAAACATCATCGAAAATATCAATTTCCCCTTCAGCAGGATTTAGTTTTTCTAAAATCGGGGATATGTCAGGGTAAATATGAAATGAAGGAGGGAATTCCTCTTGTATTTCCTGGAATTGTTTATCTATGTATTCTATAGAGAACCCCCTATATGTGCTAATATACAATACAGAGTTAGCTTTTAAGTGAATTGGAATGGAGAATTAATGTCTAGAGAATGCACCTTCGAAATGGTCAATGACCTCTAAGACCTGTGGGATGGCTTGAACGGGGATTACATTATCTACCTCAGGCGAGTCTGGAGCAATTACATCATCCTCTTCATCTGATGACGAAAGCTCATGAACACGAGTCTGATTATCCTGTACCTGTAAATCTTCTTCATCTGAGGAAGAAAGTTCTTGTAGGCTATGGTCTGGCACATCTTCTGCATCCTGAGAATGCTCGTTTTGACTACGTAAAATGCTACGAGAATGCTACGTTTTGACTACTCCACTCCGATTGCTCCGATGAATCAGGGTGCTAGCCATTTTCTTTAATAAAATATCAGGCTAGTAATACTACACTTAATGAGAACTGGAAGAACAGATACTGAAGAATTAACATTAATAATGCGGGCGAACCAATTTAGAAGAAATACTTAGACATTTTACGCCTTATTTGAGCCAACAAATGAATCTATCTATATTAATAAAAAATGTATATGTCCGCTTGTTCAAAATCGATAATCTTCGAAAGTTCTTTACCGATTGCTTTGAAATTTTTACACAACGTTCCATTCACATTCCGGGCGAGTTTTTATATACATACTACATAGATGTCACATGTGCGACGGGAAAAAAACATGCTTTAAAAAAAACTGTTTTTCATATATTTTTCAAGTAAGGGAAATCTTCAAAACCTATTTACCGATTGCTTTGAAATTTTGAAACAACGTTGCATTCGAATAGGAGAGTGTTTTTATATACCTACTGACGTAAGAGCATCATACAATTTAATTTTCGAAAGTTCTTCACTGACTACTTTGTAATTTTGACACAACATTCCATTCGAATATGTGCATGTTTTTATATATTTACTATACAGATGCCACACCTGTGACAGGTAAAAAATATGTTTTTTTTTTAAATAGTGCCATCTGTTGTACGTAATAGCAACACACGCTATACTAAACATGTTACGTCTCCATTTCAATGTTTCCGATTTCATTAATAAATTGAATTTTCATAGATTTCAATGTATTTTCAATTTGATTTCATTATTTTGTGTGACATTGCATTGGAATTGAGCCGTGTTGTTTACCATACTGCTCATTTTGCGAGTAAAGTTTATTTTCTTATTTTTTCATTGTTTTTCATTTCATTTTTTAACTGTTTTTCTTATATTTTAGTAATGAGAACATCAGATCATTTGCTGTTACCAATTTTCTGATGGGAACATCAAATCATTTGGGAATGCATCAGACGAGGGAGTGGAGAATGGTGGGGAGGACAAGGGGACAGGAGTGGGGGATGGTGGGGAGGACGAGGCGACAGGGGAGAGAGAAATGGTGGGGAGGACATGAGGATGGGGAGTTGGGGGATGGTGGGAAGAGGGGACCGGGGAATGGAGAATGGTAGGAAGAATAAGGAGACAGAGGAGTGGTGGATGGTGGAGGGGACGAGAGGACAGGGAAGGGTGGAATGGTAGGGATGAAGAGGAAACGGGGGAGTTGGAGATGGTGGGGAGGGCGATGGGACTGTGGAGTGGGGGAATGGTTGGGAGGATGAGGGGACAGGGAAGTGAGGAATGGTTGGGAGGCCGAGGGGGATGGGGGAGGGGGAATGGTGGGGATGACACTGAGACAGGGGAAAGTTGCTGTGGCCGGGTACAGCTAGTATAAATAAAAATGAGTATGTTAGTGTGTTCAAAATAACTAATCCCCGAAAGTTCTTCACAGATTGCTTTGAAATTTTTACACAACGTTCCATTCGCATACAAGCGTGTTCTAATATACTTACTACATAGATGTCATGTCTGTTACAGGTAAAAAAAATTTTTTTGTTAAACTGTATTTTCATATGAGTTTTCATGTGAAGGAAATCTCCAAAACCTCTTTACCAATTGCTTTGAAATTTTGACAGAACGTTGGATTCGAATACGCACATGTTTTTATATACCTACTATATACATGCCACACTCGTGACAGATAAAACATGTTTTTTTGAAAAATAGCGACATCTGTTGAGCGTAAAATCAACACACACAGTAATATCCGAAAGTTCTTTCACTGATGGCTTTGAAATTTTGACACAACGTTCCATTTCAATACTTTCGTCTTTTTATACACCTACTATATGGATGCCACACCTGTGACAGGGAAAACCATGTTTTTTAGGAAAAACAGTGCCATCAGTTGTACGTAAAAGCAACACACGCTATACTAAATATGTTATGATTCCATTTCAATGTTTCTGATTGCATTGATAATTTGAATTTTCATAGAGTTAGATTTATTTTAATTTTGATTTAATTATTTTGTCTTTTACCATTCATTTCATGAGTATAGTTTATTTTTTAATTATTTCATTGTTTTTAATTCGTTTTTATACTGTTTTGATTTGTTTTGTGATTTCTTTCCGTGAATGTTGACGGCCGCGATTTGAGTCGTGATTTTTTACCTTGGATGTCAACTGCAACGATTAAAGTTGTGACTTTTTTCCCGTGGATTTAAATACCAGTTATTTGAGTGGTGTATTTTGCTTTACCCCGTTGATCCTGCACAGACATCACTTATGGTCAATGATGTCACCGAGTATTCATCTTCCCTGTATAAGACCGTTTTCTGTTATGGTGTATTTATTCCCTACCTATAATTATCTGGAAGTTTTATATTTATTGTGTCCAGCCGAGGATCATTTATTGAGCATAGAAATTGATGAAATCCACAATCTCTTATTTGTATGAAACAAGTGGGAGGAACACAGAGCATGAACTATCATGTATCTCAGCGCTCACCCCTGTTATTTAAACATACCAGTATTTACCCAAGTCTTTTTCCTAAATCTAAACTTATCCAATTTATATCAATTGTTTCGTGTTCTGTCTTGTTTTGAAACTTTATTAGGCTATTAATTTCCCCCCCCCCTTTGTTATGTCCATTCATCCACTTGCACACCTCCATCATGTCACCCCCTAATTCTTCGCCTTTCTAAAGAATGTAATTTAAGCTTTGTCAATTTTTCTTCAATGCTCGCTTATCGAGCATAAGGAATTAAAATGAAAATTCACTATCTCCCTTTCGTATGAAACAGATCCCCAGACATGGAGACTTCAACAGGAATTCAGTAGTATTCCAAGTGCGTGCCAATATATATTATATAATTAAAAAAAAAAAAAGCTACACCAACATTCAGACATTATTTATAATTCATCCCTCACTGCTAGTCCTGTGTACGTCTCGCAATCGGCCAAAAACACTCCCCACACCCTACTGTAGCATATAAATCAATCAAAATACACATTCAGTGTTCATATAAATGAACTGCATGGAGCAAAAGTTGCTTCGCATGTTTTGAAATAGGCCTTAGGCAGTTACCTTCATTCTGACGTTCTCGTCCCAATGCGGTTTGATCCACCAATGGGTACATTGCTTTTAACCTCCCAAGCGGTTCCAGGGAGGGTATCTACCTCTCATTAGGACAACCTCATAATCTCTCTCAATACCTCAACTGAACTCTGTAAGTGTTATCACAGGCGAGGCTCTGATATCTTGTAGTATTTTCCTAATGCTTTTTGCTTGTATTTTTGCTCATTGCTCATATTTATCTGTTATTCAGTTCTTCAGCTCTATCAAACCAACCTAACCTAACTTATAATAAACAAATGCATTCTATGGTAATAAGATCCGTTGTTGTTTTAACGACGTCACAAAAGCTGTCCCAATATAGGGATAAAATATGGCCACCCATTAACAGATAGGGGTCAAAGCCCCCACAGCAACGTGACTTCAACTACCAGTGATGTCACAAAGATGCGCAATGAGGCCTTGGCATGATACCTATCTATGTAGAGTATTAAATGTTATTATTCAAAAAATGGCTAGACTATTCATCCCCTCCTAACCTAACTTCATCAAAAATTAAAATAGCGACCCAAATGTCGTACCGCAATTTAAGCAGAATCGTACATCTGGCAGGACAGCTGTTCTGGTACCTGTGTTCAGCTGTCCTCACATTCATCAAACAGCTGCCCAAATGTCGAACCGCAATTCACCCATCTTGCAACACAGCTGGATCCTAGCCAGTATATTCATAGGTTAATCATTCCTAGACCTCGAAAATCCCAATCTTGCTACACAGATCAGCTAACTTGTTTCTAAACCAACAGTCATAAATACATACATACAAACATACATACATACATGCATACATACATACATACATACATACATACATACATACATACATACATACATACATACATACATACATACATACATACATACATACACACACATACACATACATACACATACTTACACAAACATACACAAACATACACATACATACACACATACACATACATACACATACTCTACAACCTTTACATTATAGAGAATTAGCCTGTTTTGCCACCATTGCAGCATAAATCGGATGTAATTTAATCCATATGAATCCCTAAAATGTATTAAGAATAAGATTTCATTAATCCCAACGCGCATTCACATCAAGTAATCTTAATTATTTGTACTGTTAATTCATACCAATCTGATCTTGATGATCAGATCTTGCTAATCAGTAATCTTACTGATTAATGCATACCAATCAGCAGGGTATTCATATTATTTCAGCAAGTTAAAAATATTATTATATATCCACCTACATGCTATTTAAATGTATAAACCAGGGTGTATATGTCCCATTGAAATAAATACATTAGTAATTATTCATTAAAAACTAAGGTTGTGTTAAAGCGCTCAAAAAATATATTAATTTAACATCATAACCTCAAAATGCAATACTTGTACTTGCACTAAAAATACACAAAATAAAAAACACGCAGTATAAAACACACATACACATTTACACTCAAAATAGCATTTAAGCACAAGACAGTTCCACACAATATTCCATTTACATAGAAAATACAACATTTACACACCAGATATGACATTTATGCACAAAATATATTATTTACACTCAAAATATCTCATTTACACACAAAATATGCCATTCACACGTAAAATATGTTATTTATAAACAAAATATGTCATTTACATACAAAATATATCAGTTGCGCACAAACTATACCAATTACACAAATATTGCATATACATTCAGAGTACAACATTTACACAAAGTATTGTATTTGCATAAATATGACAAATTGCATGTGCTTATACAGTCAAAGAGCTTTCACTAAATAACACAGTTCCATAAACACAATTTTCGAAAAAATACCCACACATTGTCTCATAAACCAAATACACTTTCACATGAAGATCTATTTTTCAGATAACTTATAGAGAACTTACACAAATATACATTTGGCACAAAAAATACAGTTGCCCCAGTTCCACTTCAGCATATTAAAAACACAACTTGCATAAATACACTTTTCGCATAAAACAATTGTTAAACATGGACAATTATTACACAAATTGTGTAATTAATACCCATCTCTGCACAATTAATACAAGCAAAGTTGCTATATAATTTCACAACTTGCACAATGGCAATCAATACACAAAGGCATAAATAAACAATTCGTCCATATACAATTACACAACATTCGCAGTTAATACACAACTTGTTCAATTATTACACATCTCTCATAATTATTACACAACTTGCACAGATGCATATCCAGCACAAATACATACAATACATAACTAACCCAAATATGTAAGTACACAACCAGCAAAAATACAAAATTCACACAAATACAGCTACGACATATACACAATTATAAACAACTTGCACAAAAATATAATCAATACACAACTAACTCAAATATGAGCACATCTACGGAATTCCACATACAAAACATGTACAATTAATACACAACTTTCACAAACAATACACATTTTGTAGGAATATAATCAATACATAATTGCAGTCATCATACAACGTATGCAAAATACATAACTTGCACAAATTAGTACACAACTTGCACAAGTATAATAATTGTGCTATTTGTACAAATACAATCACAGCCAACTAGGCCAAACAATACACAATTTGCATGATATTTTTCTACATATGTTTATGTGAATCATATACATATGTTTATGTGAGGTAAAGTTTATCCATAGGTGTTTCATGTGAGGTGGAGGAGAGTTTATCCTACATGTGAGGTGGAGGAGAGTTTATCCTACATGTGAGGTGGAGGAGAGCTTATCCTTCATGTGAGTGGAGGAGAGTTTATCCTACATGTGAGGTGGAGGAGAGTTTATCCTACATGTGAGGTGGAGGAGAGTTTATCCTACATGTGAGGTGGAGAGAGTTTATCCTACATGTGAGGTGGAGAGAGTTTATCCTACATGTGAGGTGGAGGAGAGTTTATCCTACATGTGAGGTGGAGAGAGTTTATCCTACATGTGAGGTGGAGAAGAGTTTATCCTACATGTGAGGTGGAGAGAGTTTATCCTACATGTGAGGTGGAGGAGAGTTTATCCTACATGTGAGGTGGAGGAGAGTTTATCCTACATGTGAGGTGGAGGAGAGTTTATCCTACATGTGAGGTGGAGGAGAGTTTATCCTACATGTGAGGTGGAGGAGAGTTTATCCTACTTGTGAGGTGGAGGAGAGTTTATCCTACATGTGAGGTGGAGGAGAGTTTATCCTACATGTGAGGTGGAGGAGAGTTTATCCTCATGTGAGGTGGAGGAGAGTTTATCCTCATGTGAGGTGGAGGAGAGTTTATCCTACATGTGAGGTGGAGGAGAGTTTATCCTACATGTGAGGTGGAGGAGAGTTTATCCTACATGTGAGGTGGAGGAGAGTTTATCCTACATGTGAGGTGGAGGAGAGTTTATCCTACATGTGAGGTGGAGGAGAGTTTATCCTACATGTGAGGTGGAGGAGAGTTTATCCTACTTGTGAGGTGGAGGAGAGTTTAGAGTGAGTTTATCCTACATGTGAGGTGGAGGAGAGTTTATCCTTCATGTGAGGGGGAGGAGAGTTTATCCTTCATGTGAGGTGGAGGAGAGTTTATCCTTCATGTGAGGGGGAGGAGAGTTTATCCTTCATGTGAGGGGGAGGAGAGTTTATCCTTCATGTGAGGTGGAGGAGAGTTTATCCCACGTTTGAGGTGGTGGAGAGTTTATCTTTCATGTGAGGTGGAGGAGAGTTTATCCTTCATGTGAGGTGGAGGGGAGTTTATCCTACATGTGAGGTGGAGGAGAGTTTATCCTTCATGTGAGGTGGAGGAGAGTTTATCCTTCATGTGGGGGAGGAGAGTTTATCCTTCATGTGAGTTGGAGGAGAGTTTATCCTTCATGTGAGGGGGAGGAGAGTTTATCCTTCATGTGAGGGGGAGGAGAGTTTATCCTTCATGTGAGGTGGAGGAGAGTTTATCCTACGTTTGAGGTGGTGGAGAGTTTATCTTTCATGTGAGGTGGAGGAGAGTTTATCCTACGTGAGAGGTGGAGGAGAGTTTATCCTTCATGTGAGGTGGAGGAGAGTTTATCCTGATAGTTCCTGTTAGGTAGTTCCTTATCTATGCTTGGGCCTTTCCTCCCACCCCCGCCTGCCTCTCGAGTTTGAACAGCAGTCTCATGTGCGGTACTGTATCAAAGGCTTTTTGGCAGTCCAGAAGTATGCAGTCTGCCCAACCATCCCTGTCCTGTCTTATCCTCGTTATTCTATCATAGAATTCCGTAAGGTTAGTTAGACATTATTTCCCTTTCCAGAACTCATGTTGATGTTTGTTCACAAGCCTAACGTTCTCCAAGTGTGCAATCAGTCATAGTCTATTTATTCTTATAAGTATTTTACAGGGGATGCTTATCAGTGATACAGGTCTATAGTTAAGTGCCTTCTTCCTATCACATTTCTTGAAAATCGGTACGACATTCGCCTTTTTCCAGCAACTGGGCAATTCTGGGTAATTCGACATAAGTAACTCATTAAAGATCATTGCCAGAGGCACGCTGAGGGCCTGCGCTGCTTATTTTAGTATCCACGGTGATACTCTGTCCGGTCCAACCGCTTTAGTTGCATCCAGTGTTGTCAACTGTTTCATTACCTCCTCTGCTGTCACCTCTATATCTGATAGTCTTTCATCTATGGTAATCTCTTCTAACAATGGGAGCTGCTCAGGCTAGGTTGTGAACACTCCATGGAAGCTGGCATTCAGTGCCTCGCAGATTTCCTTGTCACTTTCAGTATATGCGCCCTCTGTCTTCCTTAGTCTTGTCACTTGGTCGTTCACCGACATTTTTCTTTTTATATGATTGTGTAGTAACTTAGGTTGTTTTTATGCTTTGATTGCAATATCGTTCTCATAGTTCCTTTCCGATGTTCGTCTTATGTTAATATAATCGTTCCTAGCTCTGTTGCATCTGATCCTGTTGTCCTCTGTTCTTTGTCTTGTGTACTTCCTCCACTTCCGCCTGCTGGCCATTTTTGCTTCCTGACACTGTCTATTAAACCATGGGTTATTATATTTCCCCTTACTTTTTCTCTTTACTGTTGGTATAAATCTCTCTTCGGCCTCCTGGCATTTCCGTATGACCAGGTCCATCATATCTTGGACTGTTTTTCCTCTAATTTCTCCTCCCACTGCACTTCTCCCAGATAGTCTCTTATCCTCCTGTAGTCCCCTTTCCTGTAATCAACTCTCCTTTCCCAGACCTCTTGTCCCATGGTCGCATGTTTGAATTCCATCATGTAGTCAAAGACTAGGAGACAATGGTCGCTGGCCCCTAGAGGTATTTCATGCTCCAATTTTCGATGTTTTCTACGTTCTGGGTGAAAATCAGGTCTAATAGGCTCGGTGCATCTCCTCCTATTTCCCTTGTGTCTTCCTTCACATGTTGTGTTAGGAAATTCCTCTTTATAACATCTACTAACTTTGCTCCCACGTTTCGTCCCCTCCATGGGGATTCCTTGATTCCCAATTTATTTCTCCATGATTTAGGTCACCCATGACCAGCAGCTTTGCTCTCATTCTATGAGCTAATGTTGCTGCCTTCTGCAGATCATCTATGCATGCCTTGTTGTTGTCATCATACTCCTTCCTGGGCCTTCTACTTTTTGGTGGGGGATTGTAGGTTACCAAGATCACAATCTTCCTCCCATCTGCTGTCAGAGTCCCATGTATGAAGCTTGTGCTGTCATTGGTAACCCGATTTCCCAGGTCTTTAAACTTCCATTTCCGCTTTATTAGGAGTGCCACTCCTCCCCTCCCTGTCTCTGTGTTCTCTCTTTTTTATCACCTGGTACCCCTCTGGAAAGATTGCATCCGAGATCATGTCATTTATTTTAGTTTCCACTATTGCAACTATGTCAGGATCTGCCTCACTCATTCTATCTAATATATCTTCTGCTTTATTAGATACCCCATCAGCATTGGTGTACCAAACCTTGAGATTCTTCATGGAAACTCTGGTACCAGAGTTCGTCTTTTTTCTAGGGGTCTGGGGGGATCTGAAGTAGGGGGTGCCTAGGGGGTGAATAGGGGCTGGGGGTGTCAGGGGGGTGGATGGGATCTGGAGGGGTGCTTGAGGGGCTAATGGGGGCTGGGCATCTAGGAATGTAGGTAGGAAGGTCTGGGGTAGGGCCTGGGTAGGTAGGTCTGGAGTAGTCAGGGCATACTGGGTTTGAAGATTAGGGAGGGTCTGAGAGGCATAGAGGGTTGAGAGGTAGCGTGAGGTTGAGAGTAAGATAAAGTGTTGAGAGGTTGGGGGGGGAGGAGGATAGAGGGAGTGGGGGGAAGAGGGGCGGATGGAACATGGATAGTGATAGTGAGAGGGAGGTTGAATTAGACAGAGGGAACTCAGGGGGTAGGTGTGGGCATTGAGGCAGAAGGGGGGAAGAGGGAAATGGTGGAAGAGATGGGGGGGGGGGTCCCCACATCCCTGATGGGGGGTCCATGTGCCCCCTTGAAAGGTTAGGGAGTCACATGGATGGAGAGGGGTTGAGGAGGGGTGAGGGCTGGGCGGGTTTTGGGGGTTGAAGGGATGAGGGCTGGGCGGGTTTTGAGGGTTGAGGGGATAAGGGCTAGGAGGGATTTGGGAATTGAGGGGATCAGGGGGTCCTTGGAATGTGGGATGAAGCAGATGGATTCGAATGCAATGAGGTCAGAGGAGTCAGGGAGGTGTTGGGGAGATAAGCAGGGGCAGGGAGGGCTGATTTGGGGAGGGAGTGACCTGGGAAGGAGGTGTGGGCTCATTAGCACTGAGGTGGGTTATCACTGAGGTGGGTTAGCACTGAGGTGGGTTAGCACTGGGGTGGGTAACTACGCTCAAATTTGACGAGGTGTGTCGAGGACAGCTTGCCCTGTGGGCTATCTGCTCATCTTTGATGATGTATCTGTCAATATACACGTTGTAATAGTTTTCGCTACCTCTGAGTAAGTGCTTGTGTTGCAGTATGTAATCCACAGCCACTTCGTTAGTGAACTGCACCAGGACAGGTCGTTTCTTGTTACAGTTATAATCCCCAATTCAGCGGTGGATTCCCACCTCATTCCCTGGCATTTCGGCTCTGATATCTCTTAAGATCCCCTGCAACTCAAAATCTTCAATCTCCATCCTTTCCTGCCTCGATGTTGCCTTGGCTTCAAGTAATCCATGGATTATGATTGACCTTCTCAGTGAAGGGTCATGCTGGTGGCTCCTCCTGGCTGACCCCCACCCCTCCCACACTCACTACTCCATCCCCCAACTCTCCCCCTTCCCTTGTCAGGATTCCCTTATTCCTGCCAATTTCAGTTGTAAGCCTAGTTATCTCACTTTCCCATGCCATTCTGCTCTTCTTGAATATAGTCCATATATTCACGTTTTTTCTCTAAACCTCATCCTGTATCATATTAAAGATATCAATTTTAATTCCCTGGATTAGATCATTTATCCAAACATCCATCTTCTCTACAATTTCCCAATCATCTTCTCTACAAACCTATCCTCTTCTTCAATGATAATACTGCTGGACCTAGACGCCCTTCCTGACTTAGTCATTGCTATAATCCAACCTTACCCACAGGGGGGTTCCAATTACCTTACCGACCTGCTAAACACAAAATATGCGAGTTAGTCTCCAAGCGTCTTCCCACATGTGAAAGGGTTGCAGCCGGGGGTGAGGTCCGGTCGGTCACAGATAGAGGCTGTGAGGTCACAGTTAGCGTGAGTTTTGCTCCACACTGCCACTACGCGTTCATCAACTATTTTCAATTACACTATTTCTGCTGTATATCTTCACTATCTTATGGTTTTAGTCAAAATCCGAGTTTTTTTTTCACTCGTATATACTTTTCCACTTCGAAGTAGCCTGACCACCCCTCCCACTGCACTAGTGTCCCGGGAGCTCCCAAACCCACGTCCAGCTAGAACGACGGTCACAACACAACTGTGTGTTGGTGGCAGTGGTGTAGTGGCAGTGGTAGGGGTGGCAGTGGTGTGGTGGCAGTGGTAGGGGTGACAGTGGTAGGGGGTGGCAGTGGTGTGGTGGCAGTGGTAGGGGTGGCAGTAGTAGGGGTAGTAGTGGTGTGGTTGCAGTGGTAGGGGTGACAGTGGTATGGGTGGCAGTGGTGTGGTGGCAGTGGTAGGGGGTGGCAGTGGTGTATTCACTTAGTTGTGCTCGAGTGGCTTGAGCTCTGAATCTTTCGGCCAGCCTCTCAACTGTCAATCAACTGACTTCCCCCCTCCTCCCTCCCCCCCCCCCCCCACACACACTCTGGTGGGTAGTGGCCACGTGGACAGCGTTCTAGACTCGTTGACCAGGGTTCGATCCTTCGGCACCGCCGGAAAAACAAATGGGCAGAGTTTCCTTCAACCTGATGTACCTATTCACCTAGCAGTAAATAGGTACCTGGGAGTTAGACAGCTGCTATGGGCTGCTTCCTGGGTGTGTGTGATACAAACCTGGTTATGCATATCGGAATGTCAAGACCCACAAGCCTGAAAACCCACTTCGGCCAATCATCAGCCAGATACCCACATCCACATACAGTCTGGCTGAGCAACTCAACTACACCATAGAGAGAAAGCAGCAGTCGAAGACACTACTCTTCTCGTTGACAGGGCCGGCGCCTGCTACTCTGGCTGCGTCTTGTGCTGGGTTTTCCCTGACACGCTTCCCAGTGGGTCCTCCCCCTTCACTCTACTGTAAACGTAAATATACATGTGCAGCAGCGAATGAAAGGGAAGGAAAAATAAGAAAGAAAAAAAGCATTTCTGTGTCTTCTAACCCAAGTGGGAGCCGGTCGGCCGAGCGGAGAGCACGCTGGACTTGTGATCCTGTGGTCCCGGGTTCGATCCCGGGCGCCGGCGAGAAACAATGGGCAGAGTTTCTTTCACCCTATGCCTCTGTTACCTAGCAGTAAAATAGTTACCTGGGTGTTAGTCAGCTGTTACGGGCTGCATCCTGGGGGTGGAGGCCTGGTCGAGGACCAGGCCGCGGGGTCACTAAAGCCCCGAAATCATCTGAAGATAACCTCAAGATAACTTGCTGACTCCTTATGTACCTTGTGCTTTCAGCCTGAAGTCTCCAAAGGAATTTATTTATTTACTGCGGGGAGCACGGGACACAGGGATAAGAGCCTTATTGGATGTAGATTCACTGTTTACCAACGTACCTGTGGATGAAACAATCGGGATGATAGCGGAAAGAGTGGATCATGTCCGGCTTGTACTCCTCTTGACAAACTAGAAAACATACTAAGGAAGCTACTCCAAGCCTGCACTAAAGAGGCACCCTTCCTAAGTCCAGATGGGCACATGTATAAGTAAGTAGCTGGGGTTGCCATGCGTTCTCCCCTTGGTGCCCTGTTTGTGAACTTCTACATGGGTACCATCGAGCAGAGGCTCTTAGTTGACATGGACTTGAAACCCGCCATATATTGTAGGTATGTGTACGACATTTTTATGCAGGTACCTGACGTCAGACGTCTGCAGCAGCTGTAGGAGGCATTCGAGCAGAATTCTGTGTAGAGTTTCACGTATGAGATAGAGAATGATGGGAAGTTGCCTTTTCTAGATGTAACAGTCACAGAAAGGAACGGAGGCTTCCACACTGAAATCTACACTAAGGAAACAAACATAGGAATGTGCTTCAGTGCCAATAGTGACTGCCCAGACAGGTACAAGAGGAGTGTTGTCAACGCTTATGTCGACCGGGCTCTCATCTATAGTTCAGGATGGAAGCAAGTTGATGAAGAACTCTGTAGGGTAAGGCAGGTCCTAGTCAACAATGGTTTCTCTAACGGTTATGATGAAAACGTCATAAAAAGAAAGGTGAAATGCCATGCAACCTCCGAAGAGTCAACTAACACAACACTTATACCCCCTATTAAACTGTATTGCAGGAACTTCTTTTCGACGGCTCATAAAACGAAGTAAAGGGTCCTGAAAGACATTATTGATAGGAACGTTATCCCTACAGACAAAAATCTGAAAATACAATTGACAATTTACTACAAAAACAAAAAAAACGGCCAACCTACTCATGAAAAAACTCCAGACACCAAGGAGAACGCCCTGAAGGAAACCAACGTCGTCTATGTCTTCACATGCCTACGTGGGGACTGTAAGCCCCAAAGAATTCAGTATATAGGCAGGACAACAACGTCTCTTTCAAGGCGATTAACTATGCACAAACATCAGGGCTCCTTCAAGGAACATATAATCTCTTCTCACAACCAAACCATCACCAGAGAAATCTTAACAAGCAACACAGAAATCATCGATAAATACAGAGGTAGCAGGAGATCAACGAGGCACTACACATCAAAAAGTCAACACCAGCAATCAACAGCCAATTAATGCACAACTATATTCTACCAACTTCAAGGCACCGCATGGGCCAATAGGCCCTCTGCAGTTACTTCTATTCTCATGTACCCACCTCACCCAAAACCAATAAAAAGCAAGAGTTATGTCAAATGTTTCATACACAGTGTATCATAAGTGTAGTGTTAAGTGTAAAGAAGTCTTTGAGAATGTAAGAAGCTCTTACGAAACGCTTCTAGGCATCAGACCATTAATAAAAATGAATTTTGGAGAATTCATATTTCCATTACCACCGACAGTGAAGAAAATCATAAGAAATATTGATAAAATTCGTGTTAGAATTATCAGTCTTACCTTTTCGGTCATATTCAACAACATAGGTTTACAAGAAAGACTGCTACCAAAATATACTAATATATATGCAATATAATACTGATATATATATAATGACATTTTTAAATCAAGTTAGATAAATATACACACCAAAAGAATAGGGGTGGTAGGAGAAGAAAATATCAAAGTGTGCAGTGAGGATCCACAAGGTCTTCTCTGAGTACTCTTTATTTTCTTCTCCGAGGCTATGGGTCCCCACACTTGCACCAGAGGTGCTACCCCTTCTAGGTTTATATATATAAAAAATAATATATATTATATATATATATATATATATATATATATATATATTATATATATATATATATTATATATATATATATTATATATATATATATTATATATATATATATATATATATATATATATATATATATATATAAATATATATATATCACACATACATATATATAATTACAAAAATTAATTGAACGTTGCTCAAATTCATTCTGCAACATTTTCACGAATTGTCATTCTCACAACCCCTTGAAAACGTTGGTGGAAGTTGCAACAACGTTTAGTGCTTGCTGGGTGCTCACCAAGGGGCAAGGTTCCCTGATGAAGCCCATAAAGACTCTTGCTCGTGCATTCTCGCTCGAATTTAATGATTTTCTTACCTTTTTAAAAAAATATTATGTGCTGATCACATAATTATAAAAATACTATTCATACTTACATTATACATATCCTTTAACATTCTAAAAAAGCTTTGATGACGTCGTGGTTTTTTCCGTGATTTTTTCCGAATAAGTGAACCACAGATTAGGAGAGAAGAGAGAGAGAGAGGGAGAGAGAGAGAGAGAGAGAGAGAGAGAGAGAGAGAGAGAGAGAGAGAGAGAGAGAGAGAGAGAGAGAGAGAGAGAGAGAGAGAGACAGAGAGAGAAAGAGAGAGAAGCAAAAAGAGAGACAGTGCGAGGGGAGAGAGATAGAGTGAGAGGGAAAGGAACAGACAGAAAATCCTAAATACACACACCAAGTACTGTACAGCCAAGAACAAGCACAAATAATGAGACGGCCTGCACGATGTTTAAGAGCACAGCATCGCATCATTACCTTTTCCTTGGGGGAAAATAATATTCTTGTGTTGCTGTGGAACATTACGCCTGGTAATGCTCCACATAAATTATACTCAAAGGGGAGCGTGTCACTTAAATCCCAGGCATCGTAAGGAGTAAAGCCTTCATCCTCAAGCGGTTGTTCCATTTGGTCCAAATTGTATTTTAGTCAGAAACAGCAAGTCAGGTCTTTTGTGTTGGCATTCTGTGTGCACTGTATAACTTTACTATTTACCCATTAAGGAAAATTTAACAAGAAATTACTTAAGCACTTTCGTGTTCATCAACATATCATTACAAGGATGAACATTACAAATCTGTAGGGTGAGATATATAGGCATTTTAGATACATAACAATGTCTATAATATTGGTTTATGAACATATGAACACGAGGAAACAGCAGAAGGCTTAATAATCAATATATAAATAGTTCCTTTAAACGACCTCCTTAATAACTCTGTAATGATGTTCTTACTTACATTGCACCTAATTGATCAATTAAAAATGGATCAAAATTGAAACAAGCATTAATGTTATTCAAATTGATTGGCTTTGTAATTTGTATTCAAGCCGATTCAATTAAAGGAGTTTCTGTTAAAAATACTGTTACAATTTGTAATTGAAAAAGCTCTCTCCCAATCAATTTGATAAGAATTTTTTGAAAATAAATAAATAGAGTGTTAGATAATTGACCATTTTGTACAGAATATTTATGCTGCGAATTATGAACTCTTCATCTATAACCGAGTTCTTTAACCTTCTGATCCTTCTCCAGTCCAGAGATCCCTAACCTTAGTGGAAATGTAGTGTAATGTTTAAGGTAAGAAATTAAATTGAACTAAAAAATAACCCATATTATTATTTCCAACTACTACTAAATAAACCCTCCGACGCATCCCGTGGTCCAGCACATCACTAGCCCTCACTGTACCTAGCTTCCACGGTGACGTTTTCAAGCAATCCATTAGACCTCTAGCTAGCACACCCAAACTGTGAAGTTTTCCAGCGCTCTATTAGCCGTCTGGCTTCCACACCCCAAAGGTGAAGTCCTCAGCGCTCCGCTAGCATCCTCGCTAGTACGCTCCAGCAGAAGCCTAGACCTGTGTACTGCATCACTCTCTCTGCTTCTCTGCTGTCTCACCAGTCACCGGTACCTCATCAACTCCCAGAACAGCGGACCAGATGATGGGAAACTAATATTTTTGGGAAGGTCAGCTATTTAACTCAGAACCTGGATCATAGAGGGCGCTGAGGTCCGTCACAATGTCAAATTCGAAATTTCAAATCTTTGGATATTTGACCTATATAGAATGCATTGCAGTCCTTACAAAGTAATTTGTAAATAACACAGTTATCAGTAGGGGAGAAGTGATCAACTAATAATTTGTCAACTGTATAGTTATAATAGAGCATCACACGTACCTTAAAAAGTGTAATTTCCTTGACAATATTTTCGAAAACAGAACAAATATTGCAAGCAATACACAATTTTTAGCCGACTTTTCTCAGTGCACATTGTGCGATGAGGTTTGCTACGAAAAACTTAAAAAATATAAAATACCAGTAACAAACCTTGAGACCATTGAGCTCAATATATTCAACCTCATCATATAAGAATTTAAGGCTAACAACACGAAGGGCGCTTACATATATATATAGACAAAAAATATATGTTTGACATAGTAGCTATGCCGAAAAAAATAATCATAAGACAAATTATTTGTTGGCCTTCTGCAAGCATTAACTTCAGTGAAAAAAATCTTCCCAAAAAATAAGGATATTCAAATACCGTAAATGAGTATAAATTTGAGTCTCGGTAGTAAACCTTGCAGAGATGACCTGCAACATGTATGATGATGAAGTGTATGTAATGAATAACATGTTCCATGACCACCAGAAAAATTCTTTATCACGAAATTCCTTTTTTTTGTAATTTTTTTGCCTGAGTATTGACGTCACAGTTTCCAACAGCTGGCTCTGAAGAGCACCATCACTGCAGGCTCTGGCTCTGAGGAACACCATCACTGCTGGCTCTGACACTGATGAACACCATCACTGCTGGCTCTGACTGAGGAACACCATCACTGCTGGCTCTGGCATTGATGAACACCATCACTGCTGGCTCTGGCACTGATGAACACCATCCTGCTGGCTCTGGCACTGATGAACACCATCACTGCTGGTCTGGCACTTGAATACCATCACTGCTAGCTCTGGCACTGATGAACACCTTCACGGCTGGGGAGTTGCAGGTGATTGGTGGGGGATGGCTGAGGGGTTGGATGGTGGGAGGCTTCTGGTACGATCCTCCCTGGGGGTGTTGGCCTGCTGGTGGGGGGATTCCCACTCCCCTCTGAGGTTCCTGGAGATACTGAGCTGAGTCCTGTGGCTCCCACATCCCCCACCTCTTTCTCTGCATCTCTTCCTTGCCTCTGCAGCCTTCCTTCTCTCCTCCCTCGTCATGTCTCTTTGCAGAAAGATGTCCTCGTATCCCCCTAGCCTTACAAGTCTGCTCTTCCTGGATTGGATTTTCTCCGTTGTTGTCTCGTTAGTGAGCACTACCTTTATCAATCGTTTCCTTTCCTTCTTGTAGATACCCAGCTTGAAAACCTTCTCTTTGTTGTCAATTGCCTCCTCCATATCCGGTCCCTCCAAGATCTCTGTTATAGTTGCTCGGTCCCTCCTTCTCCACTCCTCCCGATATGATCCCTCTGATCCTTTACTCTACAACTATAACTATTCTTTTCCTTTCCGGCATTTGTTCAGTGCACTCTGCAGCTTCCTGTGAGGTAGCTGCTTTCATAGCTGCAGCCTCTAAAGCTGCCTTGTCTCTTGGGCTGTTTTGCAGTATTTCTGCAAAAGAGAGTCCCCCTGGAAGGAGCCTTCCATCAGCTTCGTCCCCTGTTTCCAGGAGGGTGCCTACCTTGTGCTGGTTTGAATGCTGATTTTCCCTGAGTCACTTTATCTCCCCTCTGGCTTCCTCTAACTCACTCCTTTGGTTCTGTATTAATGCTTGCATTTCCTGCAGGTCTCTGCCGAATTCCTCTTTCATGTCCTGCAGGTCTCTGTTGAATCCCATTTGCATTGCCTGCAGGTCTCTGTCGAATCCCCCTAATGTCTGGTTGAGCCATTCAAAGGTAGTATCCACCATTCTACCCTGTCCCTGAGTATACTAGTGTCCCTCAATCATTTTCCCTGGCTGAGGGAAAAACGTCCTGGTCTTTTCTCGTGCGTGTGTTTGTGTTTATGTGTAAGTGTGTTTGTTGTATGTGTGCGTTTGTGCGTGTGAGTGCGAGTGCATGCGTGCATGTGCGTGCTCGCGTGCGTGTGTGTGTATGTTTGTAGTGGGGGATGCGTGGGAAACTCGGGAGGTGGGAGGGGGCGGAGATGTCACTTCAGATCAGGTGGTCAGATGGTGGGAGGGTAGTAAGGGAGCTGGAGGGGGTCCACTGTATGGGAGGGGTTTCGGTGTAGGAGGGGGGGGTATCTGGTATGCTACAGAAGAAGTGTGAAAGGGGGGGGGTTAATGTATGTGTGTGTGTATTCCCCTAGTTGTGCTTGCGGGGTTTGAGCTCTTCTCTTTCGGCCCGCCTCTCAACTGTCAATCAACTGTTTCTACTACTACTACTACTATTTTTTTCCCCACACCACACACCCCAGGAAGCAGCCCGTGACAGCCGACTTAGACTTCAAGAAGACTTAGACAAACTGAAGGAATAGTGGAACAAATGGTTATTAGAGTTTAACCCAAGCAAATGTAATGTAATGAAGATAGGTGTAGGGAGCAGGAGGCCAGTTACAAGGCATCATTTGGGAGATAAAATTCTTCAAGAGACAGAGATAGAGAAAGACCTGGAGGTTGATATCACGCCAGACCTGTCCTCTGAAGCCCATATCAAGAGGATAACATCAGCAGCATATGCCAGGTTGGCTAATATAAGAACGGCATTTAGACACTTGTGTAAGGAATCATTCAGAACTTTGTATACCACCTATGTCATACCAATCCTAGAGTATGCAGTCCCATCATGGTGTCCATATCTAGTCAAGCAAAAGACTAGCTGGAAAAGGTTCAAAGGTTTGCCGCCAGACTAGAACCCGAAATGAGGGGGTTTGAGCTACGAGTAGGGACTACGGGAATTAAGCCTCACGTCACTGGAAGACAGAAGAGTTAGAGAGGACATAATCACCACATACAAGATTCTCAGATGAATTGAGAATAGGAATAGACAGGCTATTTACCACAAGGGGCACACGCACTAGGGGACACAAGTGGAAATTGAGTGCCCAAATGAGCCATAGAGACGTTAGAAAGAATTTTTTTAGTGTCAGAGTAGTAGACAAACGGAATGTATTAGAAAGTGATGTGGTGGAGTCTGACTCCATACACAGCTTCAATTGTTGATATGATAGATTAGTAGATATGGTAATAGATATTAGTAGATGTTAGTAGATATGATAGCCCAATAGGCTCAGGAACCTGTACACCAGTTGACTGACAGTTGAGAGGCGGGACCAAAGAGTCAGAGCTCAACCCCCGCAAGCACAAAGAGGCAAGTACGCACATACACACACACACACACATACACCTCCCTGAAGTAGCCTGTAACTGCTGTCTAACTCCCAGGTACCTTTTTACTGCTAAGTAACAGGAGCATCAGGGTGAAAGAAACTGCCCATTTGTCTCTGCCTGGTTCGGGAATGGAATCCGGGCCACAAGATAACAAGTCCTGCGCGTTATCCACTCAGCTACGAGACCTCTGGTATTGTTTGCGTATGTACTCACATATTTCTACTCACCTATTTGTGCCTGCAGGATCGAACATTGACTCTTGGATCCCGCCTTTCGAGCCATCTGTTGTTTACAGCAATGACTCCGGTCATATTTTCCTGTCATACCTAGTTTTAAAAGAATGAATAGAAGTTGCTTCCACAACCTGCTCCTTAAGTATATTCCATTTTTTCACTGTTCTCACGCTAAAAGAAAACTTCCTAACATCTATGTGACTTATCTGAGTTTCCGGCTTCCACCCATGTCCCCTCGTTCTGTTACTATCCCGTGTGATCATATCGTCTGTTTTCTATCTGTCAATCCCACCTGATTATTTTATACGTTCCTATCATATCCCCCCTCTCCCTTCCTTTTCTACTGTCGTAAGGCTCAGTTTCTTCAGGCGCTCTTCATACCCCCAACTCTTATATCGCTGGGACGAGTCTCGTTGCAATCGTCGGAACCTTTTCCAGTTTTCTTATGTGTGTCTTCAGGTGGGGACTCCATGTTGGGGCGGCATACTCTAATACTGGTCTCACATAGGCAGTATAAAGCACCCTAAATGCCTCCTTACTTAGGTTTCTGAATATGTTCTCACTTTTGCCAGTGTTGAGTATGCTGCTGTCGATATCCTATTTATATGTGCCTCAGGAGTTGGATTAAGTGTTACGTCCACGCCCAGGTCTCTTACTCGGGTCGTCACAAGTAGGCAGTTCTCCCTTCATTGTGTACTGTCCCTTTGGTTTCCTATCACCTAATCCCATTTCCATAACTTTACATTTGCTCGTGTTGAACTCCAGTAGCCATTTCTCTGGCAATCTCTGTAACCTGTTCAAGTCCTCTTGGAGGATCATGCAATCCTCATCTGTCACAACTCTTCTCACTAACTTTGTGTCAACCGCGAACAGCGACATGTAGGATTCTACTCCGGTAAACATGTCATTAATGTATATTAGTAATAGAATTGGTCCAGCACTGATCCTTGAGGTACTCCACTCGCAAGTTTTGTTCGCCTGTCCGACTTCTCGCCCCTTACCGTAACTCTCTGGCTCCTTCCTGTTAGGTAGTTCCTTATCCATGCTAGGGCCTTTCCACTCACTCCCGCCTGTCTCTCAAGTTTGAATAGCAGTCTCATGTGCGTTACTATATCAAAGGCTTTTTGGCAGTCCAGAAATATGCAGTCTGCCCAACCTTTTCTGTCCTGCCTAATCCTCGCTATTTTATAAATTTTGTATTTCCAGAAGGTTTGTTAGGCAAGATTTCCCTTTGAGTGTGTGTGTGTGTACTCACCTATTTGTACTCACCTATTTGTGCTTGCGGGGGTTGAGCTTTGGCTCTTTGGTCCCGCCTCTCAACTGTCAATCAACTGGTGTACAGATTCCTGAGCCTACTGGGCTCTATCATATCTACATTTAAAACTGTGTATGGAGTCAGCCTCCACCACATCACTGCCTAATGCATTCCATCCGTTAACTACTCTGACACTGAAAAAGTTCCTTCTAACGTCCCTGTGGCTCATGTGGGTACTCAGTTTCCACCTGTGTCCCCTTGTGCGCGTACCACCAGTGTTGAATAGTTTATCCATGTTTACCCGGTCGATTCCCCTGAAAATTTTCTAGGTTATGATCATGTCTCCCCTTACTCTTCTGTCCTCCAGGGTCCGTAAGGTGCATTTCCCGCAGCCTTTCCTCGTAACTCATGCCTCTTAGTTCTGGCACAAGTCTAGTGGCATACCTTTGGACCTTTTTCCAGCTTCGTCTTGTGCTTGACAAGATACGGGCTCCATGCTGGGGCCGCATACTCCAGGATTGGTCTACATATGTGGTGTACAAGATTCTGAATGATTCCTTAAACAGGTTCCTGAACGATGTTCTGATGTTAGCCAGCCTCAAATATGCCGCTGACGTTATTCTTTTTATGTGGGCTTCAGGAGACAGGTTTGGTGTGATATCAACTCCTAGATCTTTCTCTCTGACCGTTTCATTCAGTACTTCATCTCCTATTCTGTATTCTGTGTCTGGCCTTCTGTTTTCCACTGCCTAGTTTCATTACTTTGCATTTACTCGGGTTGAACTTAAACAGCCATTTGTTGGACCATTCATTCAGTCTGTCCTAGGTCATCTTGTAGCCTCCTACTATCATCCTCTGTTTCAATCCTCCTCATAATTTTTGCATCATCGGCAAACATTGAGAGAAACGATTCTATACCCTCTGGGAGATCATTTACATATATCAGAAACAGTATAGGTCCAAGGACTGACCCCTGCGGGACTCCATTTGTAACATCTCGCCAATCTGAGACCTCACCCCTCACACTGACTCGTTGTCTCCTGCTGCTTAGGTACTGCTTTATCCAATGGAGTACCTTCCCTTTCACACCGGCCTGCATCTCCAGCTTTTCACTAGCCTCTTGTGTGGTACTGTATCAAAGGCTTTCTGACAATCCAAAAATATGCAGTCTGCCCACCCTTCTCTTTCTTGCCTGATTTTTGTTGCCTGGTCGTAGAATTCAAATAACCCTGTGAGGCAAGACCTGCCATCCCAGAACCCATGTTGATGCTGTGTTTACAAAGGTCTTACACTCCAGATGTTCCACTAGTTTTCTTCATACAATCTTCTCCATTAGCTTGTTGTCTCCTGCTGCTTAGGTACTGCTTTATCCAATGGAGTACCTTCCCTTTCACACCGGCCTGCATCTCCAGCTTTTCACTAGCCTCTTGTGTGGTACTGTATCAAAGGCTTTCTGACAATCCAAAAATATGCAGTCTGCCCACCCTTCTCTTTCTTGCCTGATTTTTGTTGCCTGGTCGTAGAATTCAAATAACCCTGTGAGGCAAGACCTGCCATCCCAGAACCCATGTTGATGCTGTGTTACAAAGGTCTTACACTCCAGATGTTCCACTAGTTTTCTTCATACAATCTTCTCCATTAGCTTGCATGGTATGCAGGTTAGGGACACTGGCCTGTAGTTCAGTGCCTCCTGTTAACTGTCATGTTGTTCTTTTCAAACTCTTGACTGGGTCTTCTGTCATTTAGTGGAGCGTTATATATTACTGCTACTACTATTCTTGGTCCTCCCATTGTCATGGTGCCTGCTATGTAGTCTCTGAAACCCTCACAGCCCAGTATAGCCATCTCCTTAAAACTCCATTCCTTTCTCATGAGTAGGGCCACTCCACCTCCTCCCCTACCATTCCTCTTTTTCCTTATTACTGTGTACTCCTGGGGAAACACGGCATTCGTTATGATTCCAGAGAGTTTTGTTTCAGTGAGTCCGATTACATCTGTGTTCACTTACTGTGCCCTTTCCCTTAGTTCACTTGCCTTGCTTGTGATCTCATCTATGTTCAAGTACATTACCCTGAAACTGACTCTCGTCTGCTTCTCCTCTGGGGGGCACCTGTGGGATCTGGGGTGAGTGGGAGCTGGGAGGATCTGGTACGGGGAGACTGGTGGAAGAGGAAGGGCTTGGGGGGTGGGAGGGAGAGGGAGGGTAAGGGGTGTGGGTGAGAGGGGGAGTGTAGGGGGGTGGGTGACAGGGGGAGGGTAGGGGGTGGATGAGAGGGGGAGGGTAGGGGGAGAGTGAGAGGGGGAGGGTTGGAGGGGGTGAGAGGGGGAGCATGGGGGAGAGAGGCTTGGCGGGATGGCAGAGAAGGGAGGGTTGGGGGGGGGGCAGAAAAGGGGGAAGGGCTTTGGGGGCTTGGGGGGAAAGGGAAGGCTGAGGTGGGTGAGGGAAGAGGAAAGGGTTTAGGGGAGTGGTGGAGAGGGGAAGGCTTAGGTTGGGTGGGGGAGAGTTGGTGGCTTAGAGGGGCAGGGGAGAACGGAGGGCTTGGGAGTGGGAGAGGCGGGAGGGCATGGGGGAGAGGGGGAGTCCTGGGGGGAGGGGGGAGTGGAAGGGGGGGTGAGTGGAAGGAGGGGAGTGGGTGGGGGTAGGTGCCTTAGGTGGGTTCTTGGTGGGTGGCTGACAGGGGATGGGGCAGGTAGGGTGACTGTTGGGTAGAATGTGGGGGTGGTGCTCCACTCCCTGTGGCTATTGCACTGTTTGAGGAGGATTCTCCATCCCCTCCTGGGTTGTAGGGATCGGGGTTGAGGCTCTCTGATTCCTTTCTCTCTCCCTGCGCTCCTTCCTCACGTCTGCTGCCTGCTTTCTCTTTCCCTTGTCATATCCCTCTGCAGGAATACTTTTTTTTCTTTGATGTGTGTGTGTGTGTGTGTGTGTGTGTGTGTGTGTTGTGTGTGTGTGTGTGTGTGTGTGTGTGTGTGTGTGTGTGTTTGTGTGTGTGTGTGTGTGTGTGTGTGTGTGTGTGTGTGTGTGTGTGTGTGTGTGTGTGTGTGAAGTCACTTAGTTGTGGCTTGCTGGAGTTGAGCTCTGCTCTTTAGGCCCGCCTCTCAACTGTCAATCAACTGTTACTAACTACGTTTTCACACACACACACACACACCCAGGAAGCAGCCCGTGGCAGCTGACTAACTCCCAGGTACCTATTTACTGCTAGGTAACAGGAGCATCACCGTGAAAGAAACTGCCCATCGTTTCTCGACGGCGCCGGAAATCGAAACCGGCCACAGGATCACGTGTCCAGCGTGCTATCTATACAGCCACCGGCGCCGCCGAAGGTAAGTACTATGAGGAGGATACAGTGAGGTGGGTGCTGTGAGGTGGGTGCTGGAGATGGGTGCTATGAGGTGTGTGCTGTGAAGCGGGTGCTGAGAGGTGGGTGTTGTGAGGTGGGTGCTGAGAGGTGTTTGCAGTGAGATGGGTGCTGAGAGGTGGGTGCTGTGAGGTGCGTGCTGTGAGGTGGGTGCTGAGAGGTGGGTGCTGTGAGGTGTGTGCTGAGAGGTGGGTGCGGTGAGGTGGGTGCTGTGAGGTGGGTGCTGTGAGGTAGGTGCTGTGAGGTGGGTGCTGTGAGGAGGGTGCTGTGAGGTGGGTGCTGTGAGGTGGGTGCTGTGAGGTGTGTGTTGAGAGGTGGGTGCTGTGAGGTGGGTGCTGAGAGGTGGGTGCTGTAAGGTGGATGCTGTGAGGTGGGTGCTGTAAGGTGGATGCTGTGAGGAGGGTGCTGTGAGGTGGGTGCTGTGAGGTGGGTGCTGTGAGGTGTGTGTTGAGAGGTGGGTGCTGTGAGGAGGGTGCTGTGAGGTGGGTGCGGGAGAAGAGGGTGCTGTGAGGTGGGTGCTGTGAGGTGGGTGCTGAGAGGTGGGTGCTGTGAGGTAGGTGCTGTGAAGTGGGTGCTGTGAAGTGGGTTCTGTGAGGTGGGTGCAGTGAGGTGTGTGTGCGTGTGTGTGTGTGTTTGTGTGTGTGTGTACTCTCCTAATTGTACTCACGTAATTGTGCTTGCGGGGGGTTGAGCTTTGGCTCTTTGGTACCGCTTCTCAACTGTCAGTCAACTTGTGTCCTGAGCCTACTAGGCTCTATCATATCTGAATTTAAAAATGTGTATGGAGTCAGCCTCCACCACATCATTGCCTAATGCATTCCATATGTTAACTATTCTGACACTGAAAAATATCTTTCTAACGTCCCTGTGGCTCATGTGAGTACTCAGTTTCCACCTGTGTCCCCTTGTTCGCGTACTGCGAGTGTTGAATAGTTTATCCTTGTCTACCCTGTCAATTCCCCTGAAGATTTTGTAGGTAGTTATCATGTCTCCCTTCACTCTTCTGTCTTCCAGTGTCGAAAAGTGCTTTCCAGCACCCTTTCCTCGTAACTCATGCCTCTTAGTTCTGGGACTTGTCTAGTAACATACCTCTGAACTTTTTCCAGCTTCGTCTTGTGCTGGACAAGGTACGGGCTCCATGCTGGGACCGCATACTCCTGGATTGGTCCTACGAATGTGGAGTACAAGATTCTAAAGGATTCGTTACACAGGTTCCTGATGGTTGTTCTGATGTTAGCCAGCCTCGCATATGCCGTAGACGTAATTCTGTTTATTTGGGCTTCAGGAGACAGGTTTGGTGTGATATCAATTCCTGGATCTTTCTCTCCTTCCGTTTCATTAAGTACTTCATCTCCTATTCTGTTTCCTGTGTCTGGCCTCCTGGTCCAACGTCTACGTTCATTACTTTGCATTTACTCGGGTTAAACTTTAGCAGCCATTTGTTGGATCATTCATTCAGTCTTTCTAGGTCTGTAGCCTCCTACTATCATCCCTATCATCCTCTGTTTCAATCCTACTCATAATTTTTGCATCATCAACAAACACTGAGAGAAACGATTCTATACCTTCTGGGAGATCATTTACATATATCAGAAACAGTATTGGTCCAAGGACTGACCCCTGTGGGACTCCACTTGTGACGTATCGCCAATCCGAGACCTCTCCCCTCACAGTGACTCGTTGTCTTCTGTTACTTAGGTACTCCCTTATCCAACGAAGTACCTTCCCTTTCACTCCAGCCTGCATCTCCAGCTTTTTTCAGTAGCCTCTTGTGTGGTACTGTATCAAAAGCTTCTTGACAATCCAAAAATATGCAGTCTGCCCACCCTTCTCTTTCTTTCCTGATTTTTGTTGCCTGGTCGTAGAATTCCATTAGCCCTGTGAGGCAGGACTTGCCATCTCTGAATCCATGTTGATGCTGTGTTACAAAATTCTTTCGCTCCAGATGTTCCACTAGCTTTCTTCGCACAATCTTCTCCATCAGCTTGCAAGGTATGCAGGTTAGGGACACTGGCCTGTAGTTCAGTGCATCCTGCCTATCCCCTTTCTTGTATATTGGAATTACATTAGCAGTCTTCCAAATTTCTGGCAGTTCCCCTGTTGCGAGTGATTTGTTATACACTATGGAGCGTGGCAGGTACAGTGCTTCTGCTCCTTCCCTTAGTATCCATGGGAGATTCCATCTGGGGCTATAGTCTTTGTCACATCTAACTCTAGTAAACACTTCTTTACTTCCCCGCTGGTAATCTCAAAACTCTTCCAATGGTTCCTGGTTAACTATTTCATCTCTTATCTCTGAAATCTCTCCTTGCTCTTGGGTGAAGAACTCCTGGTATTTTGTTATTCAGTTTTTCACACACTTCCTTGTCGTTTGTAGTGAATCGTTCTGTCCCTATCCATATATTCATTACCTGATCCTTTACAGTTGATTTTCTCCTGATGTGGCTGTACAGCAATTTAGGTTGAGTTTTTGCCTTGCTTGCGATGTCATTTTCGTATTGTCTTTCTGCCTCTCTTCTCATCCTGACATATTCATTGCTGGTACTCTGGTATCTTTCTCTTCTCTCAAGTGTCCTGTTATTCCTATAGTTTCTCTATGTCCTTTTACTTTGCTGCTTAGCTAGCTACATCTCTGATTAAACCATGGGTTTCTCATCTTTATTTCATTGGTTTACTTTTGGACTGGGACAAACTTGTTTGCTGCTTCCTTGCACTTGTGCGTGATGAAGTCCATCATGTCTTGGGCCGTCTTTAACCTGAGCTCTGTTTTACATATTATATCTGTTAGGAATTTTCTTAACTCCTCATAGTTTCCCTTTCGGAATGCCAGTTTTTTGTTTTCAGTACCCCTCCTCGAGTTCAATACTCCTTCTTCAACAAGATACTCAAACGCCAGTACATTGTGGTCGCTCATTCCTACTGGGTCCTCAAAGCCGATTTCCCTTATGTTGGAGTCGTTCAGAGTGAAGACTAGGTCGAGTCTCGCTGGTTCATTGTTTCCTCGCATCCTATTGGGTTCCCTGACATGTTGGCTTAGAAAGTTTCTGGTTGCCACCTCCATTAGTTTGACTCTCCATGTATCCTTTCCTCCATGCAGTTCCTTGTACTCCCAGTCTATGCTTCCGTGACTGAAGTCCCCCATGATGAGCAGATGGGCTCTATTTCTACAGGCAGCAGAGGCTGCCTTCTCAATTATAGTGTTAACTGCCATGTTGTTGTTGTCATACTCTTGCCTTGGTTTTCTGTCATTTGGTGGAGGATTGTATATCACTGCTACTACAATTTTTGGTCCTTCCATTGTCATGGTGCCTGTTATGTAGTCTCTGAATCCCTCGCAGCCCGGGATGACCATCTGCTTGAAGCTACATTCCTTTCTCATTAGAAGGGCCACTCCACCTCCTCCCCGTCCTACCCTTTCTTTCCTTATTACAGTGTAATTCTGGGGAAACACCGCATTCGTTATGATGCCTGAGAGTTTTGTTTCTGTGAGTCCAATTACATCTGGGTTCACTTCTTGTGTTCTTTCCCATAGTTCACTTACCTTGCTGGTGATCCCATCTTTGTTCGAGTACATCACCCTGAAGCTGATGTACTCGAACATAGTACATCATAGTACATTCTGTCCTTTCTCCTATCCTATTGCTTCCCCTGAAGCAGGGAAACAGGGAGGGACCGGGATGGGAGGGCGTATGAAGGGGTCTGGGGTGTGCGGGGGCTGTTCGGGGAGGGTGGTGTAGGAGGGAGGGGATGGGGGGATTGTGGAGAAATGAGAGCTTGGGGGGTGGGTAAGTGGGGGAGGCTTGGGGGGGGGGTGGGGGAGGCTTGGGGGGGTGAGTGGGGGAGGCTTTGGAGAGTGTGGGAGAAGGGGAGGGTTGGGGGGGAATGGGAGGAGGGAGGGCTTTGTGTGTGTGTGTGTGTGTGTGTGTGTGTGTGTGTGTGTGTGTGTGTGTGTGTGTGTGTGTGTGTGTGTGTGTGTGCGTGTGTGTGTGTGTGTGTGGGTGTGGGTGTTGTGTGTGTGTGTGTGTGTGTGTGTGTGCGTGTGTGTGTGTGTGTGTGTGTGTGTGTGTGTGTGTGTGTGTGTGTGTGTGTGTGTGTGTTGTGTGTGTGTGTGTGTGTGTGTGTGTGTGTGTGTGTGTGTGTGTGTGTGTGTGTGTGTGTGTGTGTGTGTGGGTGTTGTGTGTGTGTGTGGGTGTTGTGTGTGTGTGTGTGTGTGTGTGTGTGTGTGTGTGTGTGTGTGTGTGTGTGTGTGTGTGTGTGTGTGTGTGTGTGTGTGTGTGTGTGTGTGTGTGTGTGTGTGTGTGTGTATGTGTGTATGTGTGTATGTGTGTGTGTGTGTGTGTGTGTGGGTGTTGTGTGTGTGTGTGTGTGTGTGTGTGTGGAAGGGTGTGTGTAATCAGTTATACTAGTAAAAATAAATAGAGAGAGCTGGAACAGACACACCAATATTGTCGACAAATATGTGTTGTTCTCTTCTAAATTAAACATGTGTTATAACTGTCATGAACTGACGCGGGTAAAACCTGGCCAAACAGTGATGGATGATGCAGGGGGTGAAGCAACGTGCTCTCTGCCTCACAATATGCAGCCCATACTCTTCCTTAGGTAGGTATTGTGAGGTGGGTGCTGTGAGGTGGGTACTCTGAGGTGGGTGCTGTGAGGTGGGTGCTGTGAGGTGGGTGCTGTGGGGTGGGTGCTGTGAGGTGGGTGCTGTGAGGTGAGTGCTGTGAGGTGGGTGCTGTGAGGTGGGTGCTGTGAGGTGGGTGCTGTGAGGTGGGTGCTGTGGGGTGGGTGCTGTGAGGTGGGTGCTGTGAGGTGAGTGCTGTGAGGTGGGTGCTGTGAGGTGGGTGCTGTGAGGTGGGTGCTGTGAGGTGGGTGCTGTGAGGTGGGTGCTGTGAGGTGGGTGCTGTGAGGTGAGTGCTGTGAGGTGGGTGCTGTGAGGTGGGTGCTGTGAGGTGGGTGCTGTGAGGTGGGTGCTGTGAGGTGGGTGCTGTGAGGTGGGTGCTGTGAGGTGAGTGCTGTGAGGTGGGTGCTGTGAGGTGGGTGCTGTGAGGTGGGTGCTGTGAGGTGGGTGCTGTGGGGTGGGGACTGTGAGGTGGGGTGCTGTGAGGTGAGTGCTGTGAGGTGGGTGCTGTGGGGTGGGGACTGTGAGGTGGGTGCTGTGAGGTGAGTGCTGTGAGGTGGGTGCTGTGAGGTAGGTACTGTGAGGTAGATACTGTGAGGTGGGTAATGTGAGGTGGGAGCTGTGAGGTAGGTACTGTGAGGTGGGTGCTGTGGGGTGGGTGCTGTGAGGTGGGTACTGTGATGTAAGTATTGTCAGGTAGGTACTGTGAGGTGGGTAATGTGAGGTGGGTGTTGTGAGGTAGGTACTGTGAGGTGGGTGCTGTGGGGTGGGTGCTGTGAGGTAAGTAATGTGAGGTGGGTGCTGTGAAGTGGGTAATGAGAGGTGGGTGCTGTGGGGTGGGTGCTGTGAGGTGGGTGCTGTGAGGTGAGTGCTGTGAGGTGGACGCTGTGAGGTAGGTACTGTGAGGTAGATACTGTGAGGTGGGTAATGTGAGGTGGGAGCTGTGAGGTAGGTACTGTGAGGTGGGTGCTGTGGGGTGGGTGCTGTGAGGTAAGTATTGTGAGGTGGATGCTGTGAAGTGGGTAATGAGAGGTGGGTGCTGTGAGGTGGGTGCTGAGAAGTGGGTGCTGTGAGGTAGGTGCTGTGAGGTGGGTGCTGTGAGGTGGGTGCTGTGAGGTGGGTAATATGAGTTGGGTGCTGTGAGGTGGGAGCTGTGAGGTAGGTTCTGTGAGGTAGGTTCTGTGAGGAAGGTTCTGTGAGGTGGGTGCTGTGAGGTAGGTACTGTTGTTATACTCAAATTCTGTCAGTTGAAATGTAACCAATCACAGGCAAGTAGGCCTCTGACGTCATGCCAGACAGAGGAGCATCAGCGATGCTCCCAGCAGCCTCAGTTATCCTCACAGACTCAGAGTAGAAGGACCTCGGCTAGGCAGATATTTACCTTGCTATCTCAGTCAATAAATATATACAGAAGCGACTACTGAGTCTACATTCTACCCGAACAAGGCAAACGAATACTGGTAGCAGCAGTGGGATCCAGAAATTTTTTTCTGGAAGCAAAAGTTCCAGTACCCAGCATCGCCTCGTGTTCCAGCCAAAACCGCCGCCACCGCCACCGCCACCGCCATAAGCCGCCATCCTGCCACCCACGCATCAAATATTGTGCCAGACCGGGGTCCTGCCATCAACCACTACTCCAGGCTAACGTTTTAGAAGTAAGGGTCAATATTTTCCTGTGAGAACGCTCACTCATCAGTGAGGAGGAAGGAAGCTTCCCGCGCCAGCCATTTTTGAACCTCGCGCCACCACGTGGGAACCACCTATTACACCCACCACCACCACCACCGCCACCCAAGCTGACAGTATCAAGCTTCGTGAGGGTGCAAGCTACTGCAATCGTCGTCAGCCATCGTCGCAAGTATCAACTGGTTATTCCATCGTCGCAATATTGTCGTCGTCAGAATTTATCTTCGTGCCTCTAGCCTGAACAGTGTGGGGTCCCTGAGTCTCGCGCCACCGCCGCCAGGAGCGCTGCCGTCGCATCCAGTTTGTAAACACGCCTCACATGGGCCTCTTCAGATCTTCACGACGCTTCTCCTACTTTGGCTACTGGTGATCCTCATAAATTACAACCCTGAGATAAGTAATTGCTAGTTGAGAACAACGTGCCAAGTGTTAAAAAGTGACTTATGTAATAATTCCCATAATATCCTGTGAATTAACCATTCAGTGACTTGTTAAATATTGGAGCTGGTTCAGTACTGCACTCCCCACAGTTTTCCTGTGTGATTTCAACATTCCTGCTTCTTACAGTAATTTCATTGAATTTTAATTGTTCTCCTAGAGTGTTATTGGTAAATTCAAATTCCAGTGAATTAAGAAATCCTTGTTTTAGTAGCAGTTAAGGATTTGTGCAATATAATTTTTTTTTAATTTCTCCAGACCTAACTTGAAATTTATCCTTTAAGCATTTTATTTTAAACTTTTACCATAGGAGTTATATACATTCCTGTGTCCAGTTTATGTGCTACATCCATATTTCTTGCATTGCCACTTGTTGTGTTGAATCTTTTTAATGAAATTTTGCAATTGCATTTCCCAGTTTTTATTCTAAATTGCTGTGCTTAGTCTGGTTTAATTAATTTACATACATCTAATTCCAGTCATTTTTTTAATGAAAGATTGCTAAATTTAGTTTACAATTGCTTGTTCTTGATTATTTTCTTGCCTAGCCCAATTTAATAATTTTATTTCTGCCATTTTTACTTTAGCCAAGTTGATATTTTTTTGTGTTTATTTTGTGTATACTATTTCTGATGCCAGGTGCACTTAATTATAATCTGCGTTCAAATATTACTTCCACGGCTGTGACAATGCCTACCACTGTTGAAACCCCTTCAGAATCAATGGGAACAGTTGCTTGTCCCAATGGCCAGAGATCAGCTCAGGAAATGGCTATTCCCCTTTTTGCTGGGGAATCGCGTTTATTAGAATCATGGTTTTAGTAAGGTTGAAGCGAAAACAGTTGCACGTTTTTCTAAGCCTACTGATGCCGAATACTTAGCAATTGCACGGTCAGCCGTGGACACAACCAAAGGTGATGCACGTTTTGTTGTTGATGAGAAAGCCATTGTTAGCCTCCAGTCTTGGCCTGAATTTAAGGATTTCTTTCGCCGTCGCTTTGTTAATAAAGGAGACCTTGACCCATATAGGTTAGTCAAGAAAATTGCCAATGCCACCATGCAGCCTGGTGAATCGTTTAATGCGTTTACTAGCCGTCTCGATCAGTATCTGTATGCCTTAGTTTCTGCTATGAATAATTCAACTTGGTTAGATAAAGACAATAATCTGTCCCCTGAGGCTATGGCCAAAATGATAGCATTTGGTACTTTAATGCATTTTGCCCCCGAGCATACAAAACCAATCGTTGAGCAACAAAATTTTGGTGTTAAACATGAAATTGGTGAAGTGTTTGAGGCTATTAACAATGCCGCCGATAAACTAGCTCCCCGAAGTGCTCAACTGTTGCCACCCTCTGATGCTGTAAATGTAGTTACAAGTTCTCAGCATCCTCCCACAAATTCTCAAAACTCTTGGTCGCAGAAGCGTACCCATGCTCGTAGCCCCCAGTCAAATTCGCCGCCTCATAAAAGGCCGAAACGCCATAGTCCACAACCATCCACTCCCTCATGTTGGCATTGTGGTAAGAGTAACCACCTTGCAAGGGACTGTTGGTCCGCCCCTAGATCATCACCTCCTAGACAATTCTCTCGGCCCCCTCATCAATCTAATCATTCTAGGCTTCCATATTGCACGTACCATAAACAAGTTGGTCACCACACTGCGGATTGTAGAGCTAGGCAAAGGACATCTCCACCTCGTAACTCCCATGGTCAGTCTTGGCGAGGCTCACAGCGTCCAAGACATTATCAGAACTCTCGTAATTACAACTCCCAGCCCAGCTATAATGCAACTTCAAATTATAATGCTCAGTCACAGAATGCTGGAGCTCAGAATGTTCACTCCATGTCGTCGGGAAACCCCCAAGGCCATCCGCTAACCAATTCAAGCTAGCCAATCCTAGTGCCCTCCCTGTGTATTCAGTAGCTACCCAAAATAGATTTGGACACTTGACAGAGGAGGACACTGACTCTAAACCAGTTGTAGATGTTGACGGATCCACAGTAAATTTGACACAAACAAGACGCAGATATCCCGGACAACATAAGTCAAAAATAGTAACTTGTCCAGTCTCAAGTGATGGTCCCCTTGTATCAGCCATTGTACATGGTAGAGTTTTAAAAGTTTTTCTTGACTCAGGTGCAAAAATTAATATTGTCAAGCCCTCAGCTCTTAGAGACATTGAAAGTATGCACCCTACTATTTTAAAACAGTCACACATACCTTTTCTAAGTGGTATTTCAGGAAATAAAGTAAAAGTTCAGGGTGAAATTGACCTCCCACTCAAGTTCAATGATGTCACATTGTCTATAACATGTTTAGTTGTTGACATTATTCATTTTCCTGGAGACATTTTCTTAGGTCTGTACACCATGATTGATGAAAATATTGCATTGTTTCCCCATCGTTGGAACATAAGTATCAAAGACCATGTCATACCCTTGTGTAGCATGTATCGACAGGGCCACGAGTTCAACCTTCAATCAGATTATGTTAATTTTGTTGACACCCGCCTTGCTAGCGTAGGTTTGTCAGATCATTGTCGTGGTAGCATACCCGAGAAAACAGGCACTCGATTGAAGCATAGTAGTTGTACAGTTGTTAAGGAGAATGAGTATCGGGACTTTCTGGAAGGGGACGCCCTAACGGATTCTCGTTGTCTCGCTCGCCTGGCAGCTTCCATCTCTGAAGTCAGTGGTTCCACGGCTACTGACACTGTGCTACACCCTCATTCTCTCACCAGAATAAGAGTTAAGGTTCAGGGAGTGCCTGAGTTGTCGGATGTGATTGCGGAAAGTGAAACATGTAAAGTGAATGGTACATTTGTTGAACCCTCCTGGCACACAGTGCAGGATGGTACTGTCTCACTTTTTATCGCGAACACAAGTAATGCCGATATCCATCTCCAGTCTGGTACCCATGTTGTAGATTTTGCCCATTACTCGTTACCGGTGCGAGTTGTGGATGATGTCTCCATGGATCATACTGTTTGTACACTCACACCAGGAGAACAGGGATCTCAGCCAGAGGTGCAAGCGCAACACCTCAGTCCTACTGATTTTCCTGACTCTGTGGCTCAGCTTTTGAAAATTTTGAACAAGAATAGAGCTGTTGTTGCTCTACCAGGAGAAAAATTAGGTCTCACTCCTCTCATTACACATAAAATTCCCCTTGAACAAGGAACTACGCCTATTTATGTACCAGCTTACCGACTTCCCCATTCTCAGAGAGCAGAAGCAGATAGACTTGTAGAAGAAATGTTACAGAGTGATGTAATTGAATCGAGTAATTCGCCATGGAACGCTCCATTGATTCTTGTACCAAAACGAGATGGGACTTGGAGACCTGTAATCGATTATCGCAAGCTTAACAGAGTAACAATACCTGATCGTTTCCAACTTCCAGTTCTCAATGATTTGTTGCAAAGTATTGGTCGAAACAAAGTATTCTCAACGTTAGATTTGTTGCAGGGATTCTGGCAAATCCCCCTTGATGAGGAAAGTAAACAATTGACAGACCACTTGATGTTCAGCAACCCCATACTAGCAATTATAATCTTAGATCTAGACCTCTCGTTTCAACCGTGCACTCACCACATGTCCATTGGCTAGATGTTAACGAGGATATCTCTCAAGATGATAGTTTGTCGCATGAAGTTTCACCTGTTCCGGACCTTCAGTCAGAGCCAGAGTTGTATAGTGCTCTGGATGAGCTAGGTGTAGATATCCGCAGAATTTATAATTGATTGCACTCTGTAGTTATTCTGTTTGTTTTGAAAAAAAAAAAAAAAAAAAAAAACTCAATTGCAGTATTTCTACCACATGTGTCTTATTATTACCATTATATATAATGTATAGTTTTTCTCAACTTTATTTTGTTATGAATTAGATGCCATTGTCAAGTCTACTACCATTTGTATTTTTACAGTGCTTGTCATAAGAGTTATTATTGTTCTAGCAACCACATTGTGGCCAGTGAATCCTGACTGCTATCACGCAGATGTTAGTCTTCTTGATCCAGGTCTTGTATATGCTTGTAAATATATTGCACATTATATATATTGTACATTGGTCTTGTAAATATATTGTATATTTCGAAAAAAAAAAAAAAAAAAAAAAGAAAAAAAAAAAAAATTATCTATCTTGAAATTCAATTGTGGTTGTTAGGTCAGAACTTTGTTCTATTAATGTAATAATTGTTTAATTTTGTATGGTTTTCAAGCACATGCCATTGACACATGTTAATAATTTTGTTTAGGCAATACCTTGAGTTGTATTGTTCATATCTGATCAGTAGACATACACATGTTCTTAATACTCTGGTTTAATCAAAGAATTGTTACCATGATTTTCACCTATTATGATGAATTTTTTTTTTTTGGTGCATATATGCCGAGTTGTTGTATTACGCACACCTGATCTTCTTTCAATGTTTTATTATGCAAATTTCACATGTAAGCCATTATTGTATGCCACCGAGGTCCTTTCAGTATCATTGTAACTATATAGCTAGCCAGAGCTTGTCGACAAGGGACGTCGACTTGGTAGCGTGTCCGAGCGGTGTTATACTCAAATTCTGTCAGTTGAAATGTAACCAATCACAGGCAAGTAGGCCTCTGACGTCATGCCAGACAGAGGAGCATCAGCGATGCTCCCAGCAGCCTCAGTTATCCTCACAGACTCAGAGTAGAAGGACCTCGGCTAGGCAGATATTTACCTTGCTATCTCAGTCAATAAATATATACAGAAGCGACTACTGAGTCTACATTCTACCCGAACAAGGCAAACGAATACTGTGAGGTGGGTGCTGTGAGGTGGGTGCTGTGAGGTAGGTACTGGGAGGTGGTTGCTGTGAGGTGGGTGCTGTGAGATGGATACTGTGTGGAGGGTGCTGTGAGGTGAGTACTGTGAGGTGGGTGCTGTGAGGTAGGTACTGTGACGTGGGTGCTGTGAGGTGGGTGCTGTGAGGTGGATAGTTTGAGGTAAGTGCTGTGAGATGGGCGTTGTGAGGTAGGTACTGTGAAGAGGGTACTGAGAGGTGGATACTCTGAGATGGGTGCTGTGAGGTGGGTACTGTGAAAATGATGCTGTAAGGTGGGTGCTTTGAGGTGGGTGCTGTGAGGGGGGGTTCTGTGAGGTGGGTGCTGTGGGGTGGGTGCTGTGAGGTGGGTACTGTGATGTAAGTATTGTCAGGTAGGTACTGTGAGGTGGGTAATGTGAGGTGGGTGTTGTGAGGTAGGTACTGTGAGGTGGGTGCTGTGGGGTGGGTGCTGTGAGGTAAGTAATGTGAGGTGGGTGCTGTGAAGTGGGTAATGAGAGGTGGGTGCTGTGGGGTGGGTGCTGTGAGGTGGGTGCTGTGAGGTGAGTGCTGTGAGGTGGGTGCTGTGAGGTAGGTACTGTGAGGTAGATACTGTGAGGTGGGTAATGTGAGGTGGGAGCTGTGAGGTAGGTACTTTGAGGTGGGTGCTGTGGGGTGGGTGCTGTGAGGTAAGTATTGTGAGGTGGGTGCTGTGAAGTGGGTAATGAGAGGTGGGTGCTGTGAGGTGGGTGCTGAGAAGTGGGTGCTGTGAGGTAGGTGCTGTGAGGTGGGTGCTGTGAGGTGGGTGCTGTGAGGTGGGTAATATGAGTTGGGTGCTGTGAGGTGGGAGCTGTGAGGTAGGTTCTGTGAGGTAGGTTCTGTGAGGAAGGTTCTGTGAGGTGGGTGCTGTGAGGTAGGTACTGTGAGGTGGGTGCTGTGAGGTGGGTGCTGTGAGGTAGGTACTGTGAGGTGGTTGCTGTGAGGTGGGTGCTGTGAGATGGATACTGTGTGGAGGGTGCTGTGAGGTGAGTACTGTGAGGTGGGTGCTGTGAGGTAGGTACTGTGACGTGGGTGCTGTGAGGTGGGTGCTGTGAGGTGGATAGTTTGAGGTAAGTGCTGTGAGATGGGCGTTGTGAGGTAGGTACTGTGAAGAGGGTACTGAGAGGTGGATACTCTGAGATGGGTGCTGTGAGGTGGGTACTGTGAAAATGATGCTGTAAGGTGGGTGCTTTGAGGTGGGTGCTGTGAGGGGGGGTTCTGTGAGGTGGGTGCTGTGGGGGGCGTGATGTGAGGTGGGTGCTGTGATGTGGGTGCTGTGAGGTTGGTACTGTGTGGTGGGTGCTGTGAGGGGGTTGCTGTGAGGTGGGTGCGGTGAGGTGAGTACTATGAGGTAGGTACGGTGAGGTGGGTACTATGAGGTGAGTGAGGAGAGGTGGGTACTGTGAGGTGGGTAATATGAGGTGGGTGCTGTGAGGTGGGAGCTGTGAGGTGGGTGCTATGAGGTGGATGCTGTGAGCTGGGTGCTGTGAGTGGGGGTGCTCTGAGGTGGGTGCTGTGAAGTGGATGCTGTGAGGTTGGTGCTGTGAGGTGGGTGCTGTGAGGTGCGTACTGTGAGAAGGGTGCTGTGAGGTGGGTGCTGTGAGGTGGATACTATGACGTGGGTGCTGTGAGGTGGGTGTTGTTAGGTGGGTACTGTGAAGTGGGTACTGAGAGGTGGGTGCTGTGAGGTGCGTGCTGTGAGGTGCGTTTTGTGAGCTGGTTGCTGTGAAGTAGGTACTGCGAGGTGGGTGCTGTGAGGTGCGTACTGTGAGAAGGGTGCTGTGAGGTGGGTGCTGTGAGGTGTGTACTGTGAGAAGGGTGCTGTGAGGTGTGTACTGTGAGAAGGGTGCATTGAGGTGGGTGCTGTGAGGGTAGGTTCTGTGAGGTGGGTGCTTTGAGCTGGGTGCTTTTAGGTGGGTGCTGAGAGGTGGATACTTTGAGGTGGTGCTGTGAGGTGGGTACTGTGAGGTGGGTGCTCAGGTGGAAGCTGTGAGGTGGGTGCTTTTAGGTGGGTGCTGTGAGGTGGGTGCTGTGAGGTGGGTACTGTGAAGTGGGTGCTGTGAGGTGGGTGCTGTGAGGTGCGTACTGTGCGGTGGGTGCTGTGAGGTAGGAACTGTGAGTTGGGTGCTGTGAAGTGGGTGTTGTGTGAAGGGTGCTGTGAGGTGTGTACTGTGAGGTGGGTGCTGAGATGTGGGTGCTGTGATGTGGGTGCTATGAGGTGGGTGCTATGAGGTGGGCGCTGTGAAGTGGGTACTCTGAGGTGGGTCCTGTGAGGTAGGTTCTGTGAAGAAGGTGCTGTGAGGTGGGTGCTGAGAGGTGGATACTGAGTGGAGGGTGCTGTGAGGTGGGAACTGTGAGGTGGGTAATGTGATATTGGTGCTGTCAGATGGGAGCTGTGAGGATGCTATAAGGTGGGTACTGTGACGTGGGTGCGGACAGGCCGGTACAGTAAGGTGGGTGCTGTGAGGTGGATATTTGAAGTGTGTGCTGTGAGGTGTGTGCTGTGAGGTGGGTGCTGTGAAGTTGGTACTGTGTGGTGGGTGCTGTGAGGTGGGTATTGTGAGGAGGGTCCGGAGAGGTGGGTAAGGTGAGGTGGATAATGTGAGGTGGGTACTGTGAGGTGGGTCCGGAGAGGTGGGTAAGGTGAGGTGGATAATGTGAGGTGGGTACTGTGAGGTGGGTCCGGAGAGGTGGGTAAGGAGAGGTGGATAATGTGAGGTGGGTACTGTGAGGTGGGAGCTGATAGGTGGGTGCTATGAGGAGGGTGCTGTGAGGTGGATGCTGTGAAGTGGGTGCTGTGAGGTTGGTACTGTGAGGTGAATGCTGTGAGGTGGGTGCTTTGAGATGGGTGCTGAGGGGAGGTGCTGTGAGGTGGGTGCTGTTAGGTGGGGTGCTGTGAGGTGGAGCTATGAAGTGGGTACTGTGAGGTGGGTGCAGTGAGGTGGGTGCTGGGAAGTGGGGTGCTCTGAGGAGGGTGCTGTGAGGTGGGGTGCTGTGAGGTTAGTGGTGTGAGGTGGGTGCTGTGAGGTGGGTGCTGTGAGGGGGGGTTGCTGTGAGGTGGGTGCTGTGAAGAGGGCTGCTGTGAGGTGGGTACTGTGAGATGGGTGCTGTGAGGTGGGTGCTGTGAGGTGGGTGCTGTGAGGCGGGTTCTGTGACGTGGGGACTATGAGGTGGGTGCTGTGAGGTGGGTACTGTAAAGGGGGGTTCTGAGAGGTGGGTGCTTTGAGGTGGGTGCTGTGATGTGGGTGATGTGAGGTGGGTAATGTGAGGTGGGTACAGTGAAATGGGTGCTGTGAGGTGGATAATGTGAGGTGGATGCTGTGACGTGGGTACTGTGAGGTTGGTACTGTGAAATGGGTGCATTGAAGTGGGTGCTTTGAGGTGGGTGCTGCAATGTGGATATTGTGAGGTGGGTGCTGTGAGGTAGGTACTGTAAATGGGGTTCTATGAGGAGGGTGCTTTGAGGTGGGTGCTGTGAGGTGGGTGATGTGAGGTGGATACTTTGACGTGGGTGCTGCGAGGTGGATATTTGAAGTGTGTGCTGTGAGGTGGGTGCTGTGAAGTTGGTTCTGTGTGGTGGGTGCTGTGAGGTGGGTGCTGTGAGGTGGGTGCTGTGAAGTTGGTTCTGTGTGGTGGGTGCTGTGAGGTGGGTGCTGTGAGGTGGGAATTGTGAGGAGGGTGCTATGAGGTGGATACTGTGATGTGGGTACTGTGAGGTGGGTCCGGAGAGGTGGGTAAGGTGAGGTGGATAATGTGAGGTGGGTACTGTGAGATGGGTGCTGTGAGGTGGGTGCTGTGAGGTGGGTGCTGTGAGGCGGGTTCTGTGACGTGGGGACTATGAGGTGGGTGCTGTGGGGTGGGTACTGTAAAGGGGGTTCTGAGAGGTGGGTGCTTTGAGGTGGGTGCTGTAAAGTGGGTGCTGTGAAGTGGGTGCTGCGAGGTTGGTACTGTGAGGTGAATGCTGTGAGGTGGGTGCTTTGAGGTGGGTGCTGAGGGGAGGTGCTGTGAGTTGGGTGCTCTGAGGATGGTGCTGTGAGGTGGGGTGCTTTGAGGTTAGTGGTGTGAGGTGTGTGCTGTGAGGTGGATGCTGTGAGGTTGGAACTGTGAGGTGGATGCTGTGAGGTGGGTGCTTTGAGGTGGGTGCTGTGAGGCGGGGTTGCTGTGAGGTGGGTGCTGTGAAGAGGGGTGCTGTGAGGTGGGTACTGTGAGATGGGTGCTGTGAGGTGGGTGCTGTGAGGTGGGTGCTGTGAGGTGGGTGCTGTGACGTGGGGACTCTGAGGTGGGTACTGGAAAGTGGGTGCTTTGAGGTGGGTGCTGTGAGGTGGGTACTGGAAAGGGGGTTTTGAGAGGTGGGGTGCTTTGAGGTGGGTGCTGTGAGGTGGATACTTTGAGGTGGGTGCTGTGGGGTAGATACTTTGAGGTGGATGCTGTGAGGTGGGTGCTGTAAGGTGGGTACTGTGAGGTGGGTACTGTGAAATTAGTTCTGTGAGGTGAGTGCTTTGAGGTGGGTACTGTGAGGTGGATGCTGTGAGGTAGGTGCTGTTAGGTGGGCGTCGTGAGGTAGGTACTGTGAGGTGGATGCTGTGAGGTAGGTGCTGTTAGGTGGGCGTCGTGAGGTAGGTACTGGGAGGAGGGTTATCTTGAGGTTTTCTTGAGGTTATCTTGAGGTTATCTTGAGATGATTTCGGGGCTTTAGTGTTCCCGCGGCCCGGTCTTCAACAAGGCCTCCACCCCCAGGAAGCAGCTCGTGAAAGCTTACTAACACCCAGGTACCTATTTTACTGCTAGGTAACAGGGGATAAGGGTGAAAGAAACTCTGCCCATTGTTTCTCGCAGGCGCCCGGGATCGAACACGGGACCACAGGATCACAAGTCGTGCGTGCTGTCCGATCGGCCAACCGGCGCCTCAAAGGTGAGGGTACTGTAAGTTGGGTACTGTGAGATGGGTGCTGTGAATTGGGTACGGTGAAGTGTATGCTGTGAGGTGGGTTCCTTGATGTGGGTGCTGTGAGGTGGGTACTGTGAGGGGGTTGCTGTGAGGTGGGTGCTGTGAGGTGGGTGCTGTGAGGTGGGTGCTGTGAGGTGGGTGCTGTGAGGTGGGGTGCTGTGAGGTGGGAGCTATGAAGTGGGTACTGTGAGGTGGGTGCGGTGAGGTGGGTGCTGTGAGGTGGGTGCTGTGAGGTGGGGTGCTGTGAAGTGGGTGCTTTGAGGTGGGTACTGTGAGGTGGGTGCTGTGAAGTGGGGTGCTCTGAGGAGGGTGCTGTGAGGTGGGGTGCTGTGAGGTTGGAACTGCGAGGTGGATGCTGTGAGGTGGGTGCTTTGAGGTTAGAACTGCGAGGTGGATGCTGTGAGGTGGGTGCTTTGAGGTGGGTGCTGTGAGGGGGGGTTGCTGGGAGGTGGGTGCTGTGAAGAGGGGTGCTGTGAGGTGGGTACTGTGAGATGGGTGCTGTGAGGTGGGTGCTGTGAGGTGGGTGCTGTAAGGCGGGTGCTGTGACGTTGGGACTGTGAGGTGGGTACTGGAAAGTGGGTGCTTTGAGGTGGGTACTGTAAAGGGGGTTCTGAGAAGTGGGTGCTGTGAGGTAGGTGATGTGAGGTGGGTAATGTGAGGTGGGTAATGTGAGGTGGGTAGAGTGAAATGGGTGCTGTGAGGTGGATAATGTGAGGTGGATGCTGTGACGTGGGTACTGTGAGTTGGGTTCTTTGAGGTGGGTACTGTAAATGGGGTTCTATGAGGAGGGTGCTTTGAGGTGGGTGCTGTGAGGTGGGTGCTGTGAGGTGGATACTTTGACGTGAGTGCTGCGAGGTGGATATTTGAAGTGTGTGCTGTGAGGTGGGTGCTGTGTGGTGGGTACTATGAAGTTGGTTCTGTGTGGTGGATACTGTGATGTGGGTAAGGTGAGGTGGATAATGTGAGGTGGGAGCTGTGAGGTGGGAGATGTGAGGTGGGTAATGTGAGGTGGATACAGTGAAGTGGGTGCTGTGAGGTGGGTGCTGTGAGGTAAGTGCTGTGACGTTGAGAGGTAGGTACTGTGAGGAGGGTACTGTGAGGAAGGGTACTGTGAGGAGGGTACTGTGAGGTGGGTACTTTGAGATGGGTGCTGTGAGGTTGATACTGTGAAATGGATGCTCTGAGGTGGGTGCATTGAGGTGGGTACTGTGAGGTAGGTACAGTAAGGTAGGTACTGTGAGGTGGGTACTGTGTGGAGGGTGCTTTGAGGTGGGTGCTGTGATGTGGGCGTTGAGAGGTAGGTACTGTGAGGTGGATACGGTAAGATGGGTGCTGTGAGGTAGGTACTGTGAAGTGGATGCTATGAGGTGGGTACTTTGAGGTGAGTGATGTGAGGGGGAAGTCTGTGAGGTGGGTGCTGAGGGGGGGGGGTGCTTTGAGGTGGGTGCTGTCGGAAAATCCGACACCATTTAATATCATACAGACAGATAATAGCTGTGTTGTATAAACAAGTTAATCCATAGAAAACGTAACTTGTAGTGGAATTACCATCTATAGAAGACGGGATATCATCACCACATACTATTATAAATCACCGCCTATTATGGTGGGAATTATTCTTATATACATTAGTCTTTGGACTTTACCATCATAAAACATCTCATATAAATTAACTTAATTATCAATATTAAAGTAGAGTAAATGTGACCCTTCTATCACTTTCTATCATCTGGACAATGTAAGCCAGGCGTCAGGGTGAGGAAGGAGGGGCAGCCATTGTTATTGTCACCTCCGAGACGCGTGGAGCAAATTTGGCTCCTATTATATCTGGACAATGTCGGCCAGTAGCGTCGGTAGTATGGAGTGTTAGACATTGCCATTGTTTATACTGAGACCAGAGGCTCACGGGAGCAAATTCGGCTCCTGTTAATTTTACTTGGACGTAGTGTTATGGAAACCAAAGGTGTACCATCTTCAACACGCTGTCAACAAATTCAAGTTAAGTGTTCTTTCCGAAACCCGTTTATCTTTCATTTATGGCCATTAATGTCATTATATAGGGTGGTCCGGTTAGAGCACGAGGTAGCCTCAAACTAAAGGTAATTAGCCCAGGTCTTCATTGTTCCATGTACAATATTTTCTCTGATATACCTGTCATATATAGGAATCTGGCTTTACAGCTAGCGCCCTTTTGACAAATCAAGACGAGGAAGCATGCTTTGTGCATCAGTTACCAGGGTGATGGAAGCTACCTCAAAGAGGGAAAATGTGGTGTCTACACCCTAGTTATACCTGGTGGACTAACCTGCTGTACTATAAGATAAGGAACCTCTTCAGTGTATGTAGTCTAATACTGTAGTTTGATTGGCTGCATATATATAAATTAAATTAATATAAACCCCCCCTAATGTGTAGAGGATCGATTTGTGAGATTATGAGATTATTGCAGAAATACAGTCCACTTATCATTATACAAATTGCTATCGAAGTATATAAATTAACGTAAATATATATTCATATAAATTAAATAAATATAAATCTCACAGGTCGGTTCCCACATTATTTGGTCCTTCGAAACCGAATTATTTGGTCCTTCGGAACCGGAATATTCGGTCCTTTGAACCCACATTTGGTCATCTTAGTACCGGATGAACCAGTTAACCAGTGGATTCATTAAATATACTAGTGCAGTGTGATTTAAACAAAGGCCAGCAGTCAAAGACGGCAGCGTAGCCTCGAGGGAGCTCAGGAGCCTCCCTCAGCCCAGTTAAGCCTTAGTCAGCGGTTTCATGTACACCCACAGATTTGGTGGCGTGTTATTCTGTGAAATGACAGCGCTAATATAGAAGCCAGCCAAATTAGTGACTGTGTCGCGAGATTGTTCACGGATTTTGTGGTGTTAAATTTCGCGAGAGATTATCTACGAATTTTGTTGAGTTTATTTCGCAAGGTCACTAATAATATTTAATACTTCTTGATAATATTAGAAGTTTCATAGAGGCTAATTAAGAGGCTATTATCAATAATTGTGTATATTATTTCTCCAAAATAGAGAATTATTTAATATATATTGCACTAGTGATCACAGTATAATATTTACTAATTGCCAACCCACAACAGGGTAGGATATGACTAGTTGAACTATTATTGCTCATCCTAGTCCCATTATTACCATAGTCAGTTGTACTATATTGATCAACCTAACACCATTAATGAATGGTCCAGACCCTATTTTGGGTGTAATTTTTATCAACTCTAATTGAGTTGTATATATAATAATTTACTTATGATCATTACACCTTTGAGTGATTAATTAGTGTCAATTCCATCCTAGGGTGATATAGAAGAGCTAACCTAAAGGTACTTCCAGTGACACTGGTTTATCACTCAAATCATTAGTGTGTATGATTGTATATATATAATGTGTATTAATTTTAAGTGCTAACCTCTAGTAGAGGTAGGATTATTGCCTAGTGAGTGCATTTTACCCTAGGCTACCATTAGAGCTTGTTCAGTATTATGAGCAGCCCAAGTACAAGCCCCACAAGGCTTCACCAACTAGCCAGGATGGATAATGCAGGGAGAATGAAAAGAACCCTTGCAGGTCTTAAAGGCCACTTAACAAGACAGATCAAGAAATGTGAAGATTTGTCACAACAATCTCAAGTTGATTATGCTGACCTGGAAAGCTATTATCAAGCAGCTGCAGGTAAATTTGAGCAAATCAAATGCCAAATAGCTCTCCTTGTGGGGACAGACTACTACCATCAATTCATTGGTAGCCCTACTAAATATCAGGGTATAACCATGTTAAACTCTGCAGGAGGTAAATTACTCTCAGGCCCAGTATCAAGCCTGAGGAGACCTATGCCTGCAGATAAACAATACCAGTAGAAATCTAAATTTGTCAGCTGATTATATTTCTCCAGTAGCATTATACTAAGGAGATTACAGCTGACTATACCAACAGAAGTTGATGTTAGTATCATCATTTGAAGCTGAAGATGATTTCATGAGGCCTCAGTGGCAAATCAGTGAACAGTAGCCTAAAACAGCTACAAGTCACTGCGACCAATGTCACTGAACCCACTGCAGTCTCAGAACCATACTTTACTTTAATGATGAGCTATTCAATCTTCTGAATCAATTAACTAAATTAAACCCCAATAAATCTGATGACTGATTTGATACATTTATTATTTAATCAAGATGTATTCCATGGGCCTCAGTGTTTATATATCAGTGACCAGTTACCTGAACAAACTTCAAGTTATATCTAATGTCACTGATCTCACTGCAGTCCCTGAATCATACTTGACTGTAGTACTTGATCACATTCAGTCTTCTGGGTTAAATAATATGTATTTAGGCTTGAATATTACCCTTTCAAGAGTTGACAGGGAAATGAAATCGCATTAGACTTCTAACCCCTGCAACTCTAGTACGGGACATCCGTCCTGTACGAACAGACGCACAAATGTGTGATTACTAACTACTAACATCAAATTAATCAAATAATTCGAAGGAGGAGTATCGGTGTTCGTCTGTTCTAAAGAGGACTTCGACCCGTGAGCAGCCCCTGGGGAATTATGTCGGAAAATCCGACACCATTAAATATCATACAGACAGATAATAGCTGTGTTGTATAAACAAGTTAACCCATAGAAAACGTAACTTGTAGTGGAATTACCGTCTATAGAAAACGGAATATCATCACCACATACTATTATAAATCACCGCCTATTATGGTGGGAATTATTCTTAAATACATTAGTCTTTGGACTTTACCATCATAAAACATCTCATATAAATTAACTTAATTATCAATATTAAAGTAGAGTAAATGTGACCCTTCTATCACTTTCTATCATCTGGACAATGTAAGCCAGGCGTCAGGGTGAGGAAGGAGGGGCAGCCATTGTTATTGTCACCTCCGAGACGCGTGGAGCAAATTTGGCTCCTATTATATCTGGACAATGTCGGCCAGTAGCGTCAGTAGTATGGAGTGTTAGACATTGCCATTGTTTATACTGAGACCAGAGGCTCACGGGAGCAAATTCGGCTCCTGTTAATTTTACTTGGACGTAGTGTTATGGAAACCAAAGGTGTACCATCTTCAACACGCTGTCAACAAATTCAAGTTAAGTGTTCTTTCCGAAACCCGTTTATCTTTCATTTATGGCCATTAATGTCATTATATAGGGGGGCCGGTTAGAGCACGAGGTAGCCTCAAACTAAAGGTAATTAGCCCAGGTCTTCATTGTTCCATGTACAGTATCTTCTCTGATATACCTGTCATATATAGGAATCTGGCTTTACAGCTAGCGCCCTTTTGACAGGTCAAGACGAGGAAGCATGCTTTGTGCATCAGTTACCAGGGTGATGGAAGCTATCTCAAAGAGGGAAAATGTGGTGTCTACACCCTAGTTATACCTGGTGGACTAACCTGCTGTACTATAAGATAAGGAACCTCTTCAATGTATGTAGTCTAATACTGTAGTTTGATTGGCTGCATATATATAAATTAAATTAATATAAACCCCCCCTAATATGTAGAGGATCGATTTGTGAGATTATGAGATTATTGCAGAAATACAGTCCACTTATCATTATACAAATTGCTATCGAAGTATATAAATTAACGTAAATATATATTCATATAAATTAAATAAATATAAATCTCACAGGTCGGTTCCCATAGGTGCTGTGAGGTTGGTGCTGTGAGGCGGGTGCTTTGAGGTGGGTGCTGTGATGAGTGGGGGGGGGGGTTGCTGTGAGGTGGGTGCTGTGACGGGTGGGGGGGAGGTGCTGTGAGGTGGGTGCTGTGAAGAGGGGTTCTGTGAGGTAGGTGCTGTGAGGGGGGTGCTGTGAAGAGGATATTGTGAGGTGGGTGCTGTGTGGTTGGTGCTGTGAGGTAAGTACGGTGAAGTGGGTGCTGTGAGGTGTGAACTGTGAGATGGGTACTGTGAGGTTGGTGCTGTGAGGTCGGTACCGTGAGGTAGGCACTGTGAGGTGGGTACTGTGAGGTGGATGATGTGTGATGAGTGTTGTGAGGTGAGTGCTGTGAGGTGGTACTCTTAATTAATTAACTGTTAAGTAGGTACCGTGGGGTGAGTGCTGTGTGCTGGGTGTTTTGAGGATGGTACTGTGAGGTAGGTGATGTAACATCACAATGCACGGAGGAACCCTACGTCACAGTGCCCCGAGGGAACCTACATCACAGTGCACGGAGGAACTCTACGTCACAGTACACGGAAGGACCCTACGTCACAGTGCACGGAGGGACCCAACGTCACAGTGCACGGAGAGACCCTACGCCACAGTGCACGGAGAGACCCTACGGCACAGTGCACGGTGGGACCCCTACGTCAAAGTGCATGGAGGGACCCTACGCCACAGTGCACGGAGAGACCCTACGGCACAGCGCACGGAGCAACCCAACGTCACAGAGCACGGAGGGGCCCTACGTCACAGTGCACGGAGGGACCCTACGTCACAGTGCACGGAGGGACCCTACGTCACAGTGCACGGAGCGACCCTACGTCACAGCGCACGAAGCGACCCCACGTCACAGTGCACGGAGGGACCCTATGTCACAGTGCACAGAGGGACCCTACGTCATAGTGCACGGAAGGACCCTACGTCACAGTGCACGGAGGGACCCTACGTCACAGTGCACAGAGGGACCCTACGTCACAGTGCACGGAAGGACCCTACGTCACAGTGCACGGAGGGACCCTACGTCACAGTGCACAGAGGGACCCTACGTCACAGTACACGGAGGGACTCTACATCACAGTGCACGGAGGGACCCTACGTCACAGTTCACGGAGCGACCCTACGTCACAGCGCACGAAGCGACCCCACGTCACAGTGCACGGAGGGACCCTACGTCACAGTGCACAGAGGGACCCTACGTCACAGTGCACGGAAGGACCCTACGTCACAGTGCACGGAGGGACCCTACGTCACAGTGAACAGAGGGACCCTACGTCACAGTGCACGGAAGGACCCTACGTCACAGTGCACGGAGGGACCCTACCTCACAGTGCACAGAGGGACCCTACGTCACAGTGCACGGAGGGACTCTACGTCACAGTGCACAGAGGGATTTTACGTCACAGTGCACAGAGGGACCCTACGTCAGAGTGCACGGAGGGACTCTACGTCACAGAGCACCGAGAGACCCTCCGTCATAGTGCACGGAGGGACCCTACGTCACAGTGCACGGAGGGACCCTACGTCACAGTGCACGGAGGGACCCTACGTCACAGTGCACAGAGGGATTCTACGTCACAGTGCACAGAGGGACCCTACGTCACAGTGCACAGAGGGATTCTACGTCACAGTGCACAGAGGGACCCTACGTCACAGTGCACGGAAGGACCCTACGTCACAGTGCACGGAGGGACCCTACGTCATAGTGCACGGAGGGACCCTACGTCATAGTGCACGGAGGGACCCTACGTCACAGTGCACGGAGGGACCCTATGTCATAGTGCACGGAGGGACCCTACGTCACAGTGCACGGAGGGACCCTACGTCACAGTGCACGGAGGGACCCTACGCCACAGTGCACGGAGGGACCCTACGTCACAGTGCACGGAGGGACCCTACGTCACAGTGCACAGAAGGACCCTACGTCACAGTGCACGGAGGGACCCTACGTCATAGTGCACGGAGGGACCCTACGTCACAGTGCACGGAGGGACCCTACGTCACAGTGCACGGAGGGACCCTACGTCACAGTGCACGGAGGGACCCTACGTCACAGTGCACGGAGGGACCCTACGTCACAGTGCACAGAAGGACCCTACGTCACAGTGCACGGAGGGACCCTACGTCACAGTGCACAGAAGGACCCTACGTCACAGTGCACGGAGGGACCCTACGTCACAGTGCACGGAAGACCCTACGTCACAGTGCACGGAGGGACCCTACGTCACAGTGCACAGAGGGACCCTACGTCACAGTGCACGGAAGGACCCTACGTCACAGTGCACGGAGGGACCCTACGTCACAGTGCACAGAGGGACCCTACGTCACAGTGCACGGAAGGACCCTACGTCACAGTGCACGGAGGGACCCTACGTCACAGTGCACAGAGGGACCCTACGTCACAGTGCACGGAGGGACTCTACGTCACAGTGCACAGAGGGATTTTACGTCACAGTGCACAGAGGGATTTTACGTCACAGTGCACAGAGGGACCCTACGTCACAGTGCACGGAGGGACTCTATGTCACAGAGCACAGAGATACCCTCCGTCATAGTGCACGGAGGGACCCTACGTCACAGTGCACGGAGGGACCCTACGTCACAGTGCACAGAGGGATTTTACGTCACAGTGCACGGATGGACCCTACGTCACAGTGCACGGAGGGACCCTACGTCACAGTGCACAGAGGGATTTTACGTCACAGTGCACGGAGGGACCCTACGTCACAGTGCACGGAAGGACCCTACGTCACAGTGCACGGAGGGACTCTACGTCACAGAGCACAGAGAGACCCTACGTCACAGTGCACAGAGGGACCCTACGTCACAGTGCACAGAGGGATTCTACGTCACACTGCACAGAGGGACCTACGTCACAGTGCACAGAGGGATTCTACGTCACACTGCACAGAGGGACCCAACAGTAACCCTACGGCAAGTAGTAGGATGTACGCCTTAGTGGTGACATTTTTCATCGTCCTAGAAAATAGACGCCTTAACTGTGACCTTTCATGTTTTTGTGTTGTCATCTCTGTGTCACATGGTATTGTCATCACTGTGTCACATGGTATTGTCATCACTGTGTCACATAGTATTGTCATCGCTGTGTCACATGGTATTGTCATCACTGTGTCACATGGTATGGTCATCTCTGTGTCACATGGTATTGTCATCCCTGTGTCACATGGTATTGTCATCACTGTGTCACATGGTATGGTCATCTCTGTGTCACATGGTATTGTCATCCCTGTGTCACATGGTATTGTCATCACTGTGTCACATGGTATAGTCATCTCTGTGTCACATGGTATTGTCATCACTGTGTCACATGGTATTGTCATCGCTGTGTCACATGGTATTGTCATCTCTGTGTCACATGGTATTGTCATCGCTGTGTCACATGGTATGGTCATCTCTGTGTCACATGGTATTGTCATCGCTCTGTCACATGGTATTGTCATCGCTCTGTTACATGGTATTGTCATCGCTGTGTCACATGGTATGGTCATCTCTGTGTCACATGGTATTGTCATCACTGTGTCACATGGTATTGTCATCGCTGTGTCACATGGTATTGTCATCGCTGTGTCACATGGTATTGTCATCGCTGTGTCACATGGTATTGTCATCGCTGTGTCACATGGTATTGTCATCACTGTGTCACATGGTATTGTCATCACTGTGTCACATGGTATTGTCATCGCTGTGTCACATGGTATTGTCATCTCTGTGTCACATGGTATTGTCATCTCTGTGTCACATGGTATTGTCATCTCTGTGTCACATGGTATTGTCATCGCTGTGTCACAAGGTATTGTCATCACTGTGTCACATGGTATTGTCATCGCTGTGCCATATGGTATTGTCATCACTGTGTCACATGGTATTGTCATCGCTGTGTCACAAGGTATTGTCATCTCTATGTCACATGGTATTGTCATCGCTGTGTCACATGGTGTTGTCATCACTGTGTCACATGGTATTGTCATCACTGTGTCACATGGTATTGTCATCACTGTGTCACATGGTATTGTCTTCGCTGTGTCACACGGTATTGTCATCGCTGTGTCACATAGTATTGTCATCGCTGTGTCACATAGTATTGTCATCGCTGTGTCACATGGTATTGTCATCCCTGTGTCACATGGTATTGTCATCTCTGTGTCACATGGTATTGTCATCTCTGTGTCACATGGTATTTAGTGAACACCCAAAATGCTATCACTAACGCTTCATCCTATTGTAGCCTAATTTTTCCAGAACAAAAGTCATCGCTCTGTCAGTGGGTTTCAGAGCTAATAAATGTCAGAGTCTAGTTTTACAGAAATATTTCAGAGTCAATGTTCTGAGAATAGTTTATTAGAAGTTTGCTAATGAATTCTTTTTAGGGAAATTCAGAATTAAAGAGGTCTCTACATTCTTATTGAAACTCTATGATAATAAACAGATATTTAAAAAATAATAAACTGTAGTCATAAGTAATTCTTATATAGAAATATGCACTTTTATAAGTAAGATCAGCTCCCACTATCCCCAACACTTCCTCCCACCACCGGACCCACCACCGTCCCCTCCTCCCCCTAACCCCTCTGCCCCAGCTCCACAGATTCTTCCCATAACCCCCCCTCCCTCTTTCTGTCCTAATCTAATCCCCAATCCTGTCCCCTTCCCCCCCATTATCGACCTTGAGGACACTGGTCACCCTCCTACCCCCTCTCTACCTGCTGTGACTCCCGCCTTCCTCACCTTATCTTACATTACCTTACCTTACCTAACCTAACCTGACCCCTTCTCTGTGTTGTTCATGTTTTCTTCATCTCTCATTGTACAGTTCGACATTTCAGACCCTGTAAACAATTCGTTATCTTAGTTCAGTGTTCGCCAAAACATGTCAAAGGATTAATTAATCAGGTAGTTGTTCCTTATCTCATCTAAATGTGTAAACATCTGTGGCCCACCTAAGACGCTCATATTAATGTGACGTCATAGGCACTCCACCAAACACCTGGGTCAATATCGCCCCAGGTGAAGCTACCGGCCATCAGTCAGTCATTAGCAGCACTCTCCGGCGTATTAATTGTCTTCCATATTATGAGTCATATTCAATTGAGATAAATAAAATGTATTATTTTTATTTCATTCTTTATTCATTTGATATTAGTTACACAAGAATATCATCGTTTTTTATTCCGAGTTTGACAGAAGCTCTCTCTTCAATCTACATGTATAAAATCCGTCTCACCCAGTCCTCATCTCTATGTAAAACCTTCCTTATCAGAATATTAGTTAGCTAAACGTTTACACCAGTACAATCTTCCTCAAACACTAAACACTCAAAGCAAGAGTACTCAAAATCCAAAGGCAGTTTTTTCCCTATGTTTCCATTATACATTTATTGACTTGTTCAACCTTTCATCGCCACTTCCGAGCACATTTTTCAACAATTTTCCATTTTATCATAATATAATGTTTCAAAGCAGCTCGACATATTTAAAATATTGCTTAAGTTAGTTTCATTACTTTCCTATCATTCTGCAGATAAGTTCCATAGTTAAAACTAGTTTCAAATAGCTTTAATGCGTCTTTTAGATTCTTCTTTGAAAGGTGTTAACAAAAAAACATAGCATATAGTCCACATATATGCGGATTATATGATATGTTTTTACACTCTGAATCCGTTCTGTAAACATGTATACTTCGCATTCTTTATATCGACGTAAAAACTCCGAAATATAGGGAGAATACACATTTATTCCTTAAGAATCTAGTATAACTATTTCTCTCATAGATTTATATACAATAATCCAGTGTCCCATTACTTCCTTAGAGTTTCTTCTTAATGTATTTTATATAAAAATAATTAGATCATCACGTATTCTTTTCATTATTTTATATATATCCGTTGGTAAATAGCAGCCTGTATATACAGCTTTATTGCCCAACATATTTTTCAATTACAAACAATTCAGGTTCTCATGTCACACATCACTCGCAAATCAGAATAAATTTTTAAGACTACTGTTGTATTTCTAAATAAGAAAATAACTTTATTTAGTTTCACCGGAACAACAAATTCTAGAGTAATTTCAAGTTATCCGATGTCGCTATATGATGGGGTGTCTCCCATTCCTCAGGAGTTAGTCTAGATGCCAACAATGTTCTTCCTTTTATATATGAACTATATGTCAAATTATTACAAGCGTTAAAACCTATTGCACTTTGAGTCTCATAGTATAATTTGAACATGTATTTGGGAACTTACAAGATATATTAAATAAATTCGTCTCATCACAGGTAATATATATATAAGATAAATCACGTAAGATAATAAGATCGAAATATAGAGGATTATGCATATACGCTCCAGATATTGCTTCAATGTCATCATTATAATAAATAATTTATCCCGGATAATGTTCCCTCCATGGTTGATCAATACTTAACGCTGTTATCTGCTCCCCTAGAATAAACGTCTTGTGGCGTGTTTTATCAAGCTTATAAGTAACTGGATTATTTTGTTCTACGAGCGCACGATTAATAGCCGCCAATCCAGATGAAAATGGTGGTATCCTATCAATCCACAGTCTAGCGAGTTTAATATTAAACTTATACCCAATTTCATTACTATTTATAACCCATGGATTGCTGTTCAGTTCTAAACGCAAACGAATAGCAATTCCATCGAGAAGATATTCACTCAAAGTTGTGATATCCAATAACAGTTTAAGGCAGCAGTGTACTACCCCAGTTTTTAAATTGGCAAATGTAGATTTCAGGTCCACTGAGGAATTCTTAAAATAATCTGCGTCGTATATTTCAGGGAAATAATCATTACAAAAATACATTAGTTCTTTAAACCGTTCTGCTGTACATTCAGAAAGCGTTGTCATTCGTTTTAAATGAGATAAATTTGAAAATAGAGAATTTAAATTTTGCCCCGAGGGGCGAGTTTATTGGGCAGCGCCACTCATCTTGTGAGTGAACATACCGCCATAGCAGAATGTACAACACTCCCCAATAGGAAGAAAACCCGCTGGGTTGTTCATCCTGTCACTTGTACCCAGACACAGCTGGGACTTGCTTAACTGTCTCAAGTGAACAGCTCCTCAAACAAGAAGATTAACATTTATCAACCCTTAAAAGCTTACGTTATCTTGCGGGTGCAAAATGGGGAAATCTTTTAAGAACAGTATCAATATTTGACAAATAGTGTTTTCCTAACTCAAACAATGTGGGGTTTATTATTCTACAGTTATTCCTAATGTCTCTCAGGTGTTCACATTCACGTAGATAGTGGTCAAAACGGTGTCCATCACTCTCACCACAGATTCTGCAACTTCGCTGATCAACTGTTGTTTCCATTCCAAATCTCCATGGATATTTGTATCCAAGACGGATTCTCGCTATTACAGATTCTCTCACTCGTCGTCCTCCTCTTCGGCCATACTGATTGGGATTGCCAGCTGCAACCATGTTGTACCATCGTACAGATTCACTGGTTTGTGCTTCTATCCTCCTTTCCTCAGTTACCTTGTCACGGTGATGTTGCCTGATAATACCTCTAATTTGTAGTTGAGTCTTGGGTATGAAGTATTCAATATGGTCTCCTTCAGCGCCTTCAGCAGCCAGCACATCTGCTCGTTCATTCCCACATATTCCAACATGGGAGGGGATCCACAGAAACTTGATGACTCTTCCCTGATTGGTAAGTACTCTCACAGCTCTCTTGATTTCAGCGACTATTGCAAGATTTTCTGCCTGATTTTTACTTAGGCTTTGCAGTGCTGCTTTTGAATCGGTGCAAATCACTGCACCATTAGTGTTCCGTTCAAGAAACCTTAACGCCATAACAATGGCAGTTAGCTCTGCTTGCGTTGAAGAGGCATAGTTCTCAATACGTGCTTTTTCTTCATTTCTGCGTTGGAAGGTATTATCCTTGATTACCGTGTATGCTGCACCAGCCCTGCCATTGATAGGATTAGATGACCCGTCAGTGTAGATTTGATCTAGTTCATCTCCGGCTTCTTTATAAATGTCCTCGAGATACTTGTGCCTCATTTCTTGTGGTATCATGTTGGATTTTTCATTGCCATTTCATTGATGATGATCTTACATGAGTCATCCTCCCAGGGAGGTAACCTCTCTACAGGCAGGAGCTCACAGGCTTGCTCAAGCAGGTGAAGCTCTTCAAGGTAGTAGACTGCTCTGTGATGCCATTTTTTGCTTCTCCTGTTTCCCCCTGAAAGTAGCACAGAGCTCAGTTTTTTCTTGGCAATATCATTGTAATGGGGATCTCTGGCTATCCTAATTGCAAGCTTAGCATTCAGCTCCTGAATTCTGCTTTTAATACTGGGAAGGGACAACTCCTCTCGTAGATTAGACGTTTTGGCAGTTCTTGGGACTCCAAGAATAATTGTCATGGCTTCATTTTGAATGCTTTCAAGCCTTTTCATATCGCTTTGGGAGTAGGTGCACAGTACTGGTGCGGCATAGTCTATGATGGAGCGCACATAGGCTGTGTACACATGGTATTGTCATCGCTGTGTCACATGGTATTGTCATCGCTGTGTCACATGGTATTGTCATCGCTGTGTCACATGGTATTGTCATCACTGTGTCACATGGTATTGTCATCACTGTGTCACATGGTATTGTCATCGCTGTGTCACATGGTATTGTCATCTCTGTGTCACATGGTATTGTCATCTCTGTGTCACATGGTATTGTCATCTCTGTGTCACATGGTATTGTCATCGCTGTGTCACAAGGTATTGTCATCACTGTGTCACATGGTATTGTCATCGCTGTGCCATATGGTATTGTCATCACTGTGTCACATGGTATTGTCATCGCTGTGTCACAAGGTATTGTCATCTCTATGTCACATGGTATTGTCATCGCTGTGTCACATGGTGTTGTCATCACTGTGTCACATGGTATTGTCATCACTGTGTCACATGGTATTGTCTTCGCTGTGTCACACGGTATTGTCATCGCTGTGTCACATAGTATTGTCATCGCTGTGTCACATAGTATTGTCATCGCTGTGTCACATGGTATTGTCATCCCTGTGTCACATGGTATTGTCATCTCTGTGTCACATGGTATTGTCATCTCTGTGTCACATGGTATTTAGTGAACACCCAAAATGCTATCACTAACGCTTCATCCTATTGTAGCCTAATTTTTCCAGAACAAAAGTCATCGCTCTGTCAGTGGGTTTCAGAGCTAATAAATGTCAGAGTCTAGTTTTACAGAAATATTTCAGAGTCAATGTTCTGAGAATAGTTTATTAGAAGTTTGCTAATGAATTCTTTTTAGGGAAATTCAGAATTAAAGAGGTCTCTACATTCTTATTGAAACTCTATGATAATAAACAGATATTTAAAAAATAATAAACTGTAGTCATAAGTAATTCTTATATAGAAATATGCACTTTTATAAGTAAGATCAGCTCCCACTATCCCCAACACTTCCTCCCACCACCGGACCCACCACCGTCCCCTCCTCCCCCTAACCCCTCTGCCCCAGCTCCACAGATTCTTCCCATAACCCCCCCTCCCTCTTTCTGTCCTAATCTAATCCCCAATCCTGTCCCCTTCCCCCCCATTATCGACCTTGAGGACACTGGTCACCCTCCTACCCCCTCTCTACCTGCTGTGACTCCCGCCTTCCTCACCTTATCTTACATTACCTTACCTTACCTAACCTAACCTGACCCCTTCTCTGTGTTGTTCATGTTTTCTTCATCTCTCATTGTACAGTTCGACATTTCAGACCCTGTAAACAATTCGTTATCTTAGTTCAGTGTTCGCCAAAACATGTCAAAGGATTAATTAATCAGGTAGTTGTTCCTTATCTCATCTAAATGTGTAAACATCTGTGGCCCACCTAAGACGCTCATATTAATGTGACGTCATAGGCACTCCACCAAACACCTGGGTCAATATCGCCCCAGGTGAAGCTACCGGCCATCAGTCAGTCATTAGCAGCACTCTCCGGCGTATTAATTGTCTTCCATATTATGAGTCATATTCAATTGAGATAAATAAAATGTATTATTTTTATTTCATTCTTTATTCATTTGATATTAGTTACACAAGAATATCATCGTTTTTTATTCCGAGTTTGACAGAAGCTCTCTCTTCAATCTACATGTATAAAATCCGTCTCACCCAGTCCTCATCTCTATGTAAAACCTTCCTTATCAGAATATTAGTTAGCTAAACGTTTACACCAGTACAATCTTCCTCAAACACTAAACACTCAAAGCAAGAGTACTCAAAATCCAAAGGCAGTTTTTTCCCTATGTTTCCATTATACATTTATTGACTTGTTCAACCTTTCATCGCCACTTCCGAGCACATTTTTCAACAATTTTCCATTTTATCATAATATAATGTTTCAAAGCAGCTCGACATATTTAAAATATTGCTTAAGTTAGTTTCATTACTTTCCTATCATTCTGCAGATAAGTTCCATAGTTAAAACTAGTTTCAAATAGCTTTAATGCGTCTTTTAGATTCTTCTTTGAAAGGTGTTAACAAAAAAACATAGCATATAGTCCACATATATGCGGATTATATGATATGTTTTTACACTCTGAATCCGTTCTGTAAACATGTATACTTCGCATTCTTTATATCGACGTAAAAACTCCGAAATATAGGGAGAATACACATTTATTCCTTAAGAATCTAGTATAACTATTTCTCTCATAGATTTATATACAATAATCCAGTGTCCCATTACTTCCTTAGAGTTTCTTCTTAATGTATTTTATATAAAAATAATTAGATCATCACGTATTCTTTTCATTATTTTATATATATCCGTTGGTAAATAGCAGCCTGTATATACAGCTTTATTGCCCAACATATTTTTCAATTACAAACAATTCAGGTTCTCATGTCACACATCACTCGCAAATCAGAATAAATTTTTAAGACTACTGTTGTATTTCTAAATAAGAAAATAACTTTATTTAGTTTCACCGGAACAACAAATTCTAGAGTAATTTCAAGTTATCCGATGTCGCTATATGATGGGGTGTCTCCCATTCCTCAGGAGTTAGTCTAGATGCCAACAATGTTCTTCCTTTTATATATGAACTATATGTCAAATTATTACAAGCGTTAAAACCTATTGCACTTTGAGTCTCATAGTATAATTTGAACATGTATTTGGGAACTTACAAGATATATTAAATAAATTCGTCTCATCACAGGTAATATATATATAAGATAAATCACGTAAGATAATAAGATCGAAATATAGAGGATTATGCATATACGCTCCAGATATTGCTTCAATGTCATCATTATAATAAATAATTTATCCCGGATAATGTTCCCTCCATGGTTGATCAATACTTAACGCTGTTATCTGCTCCCCTAGAATAAACGTCTTGTGGCGTGTTTTATCAAGCTTATAAGTAACTGGATTATTTTGTTCTACGAGCGCACGATTAATAGCCGCCAATCCAGATGAAAATGGTGGTATCCTATCAATCCACAGTCTAGCGAGTTTAATATTAAACTTATACCCAATTTCATTACTATTTATAACCCATGGATTGCTGTTCAGTTCTAAACGCAAACGAATAGCAATTCCATCGAGAAGATATTCACTCAAAGTTGTGATATCCAATAACAGTTTAAGGCAGCAGTGTACTACCCCAGTTTTTAAATTGGCAAATGTAGATTTCAGGTCCACTGAGGAATTCTTAAAATAATCTGCGTCGTATATTTCAGGGAAATAATCATTACAAAAATACATTAGTTCTTTAAACCGTTCTGCTGTACATTCAGAAAGCGTTGTCATTCGTTTTAAATGAGATAAATTTGAAAATAGAGAATTTAAATTTTGCCCCGAGGGGCGAGTTTATTGGGCAGCGCCACTCATCTTGTGAGTGAACATACCGCCATAGCAGAATGTACAACACTCCCCAATAGGAAGAAAACCCGCTGGGTTGTTCATCCTGTCACTTGTACCCAGACACAGCTGGGACTTGCTTAACTGTCTCAAGTGAACAGCTCCTCAAACAAGAAGATTAACATTTATCAACCCTTAAAAGCTTACGTTATCTTGCGGGTGCAAAATGGGGAAATCTTTTAAGAACAGTATCAATATTTGACAAATAGTGTTTTCCTAACTCAAACAATGTGGGGTTTATTATTCTACAGTTATTCCTAATGTCTCTCAGGTGTTCACATTCACGTAGATAGTGGTCAAAACGGTGTCCATCACTCTCACCACAGATTCTGCAACTTCGCTGATCAACTGTTGTTTCCATTCCAAATCTCCATGGATATTTGTATCCAAGACGGATTCTCGCTATTACAGATTCTCTCACTCGTCGTCCTCCTCTTCGGCCATACTGATTGGGATTGCCAGCTGCAACCATGTTGTACCATCGTACAGATTCACTGGTTTGTGCTTCTATCCTCCTTTCCTCAGTTACCTTGTCACGGTGATGTTGCCTGATAATACCTCTAATTTGTAGTTGAGTCTTGGGTATGAAGTATTCAATATGGTCTCCTTCAGCGCCTTCAGCAGCCAGCACATCTGCTCGTTCATTCCCACATATTCCAACATGGGAGGGGATCCACAGAAACTTGATGACTCTTCCCTGATTGGTAAGTACTCTCACAGCTCTCTTGATTTCAGCGACTATTGCAAGATTTTCTGCCTGATTTTTACTTAGGCTTTGCAGTGCTGCTTTTGAATCGGTGCAAATCACTGCACCATTAGTGTTCCGTTCAAGAAACCTTAACGCCATAACAATGGCAGTTAGCTCTGCTTGCGTTGAAGAGGCATAGTTCTCAATACGTGCTTTTTCTTCATTTCTGCGTTGGAAGGTATTATCCTTGATTACCGTGTATGCTGCACCAGCCCTGCCATTGATAGGATTAGATGACCCGTCAGTGTAGATTTGATCTAGTTCATCTCCGGCTTCTTTATAAATGTCCTCGAGATACTTGTGCCTCATTTCTTGTGGTATCATGTTGGATTTTTCATTGCCATTTCATTGATGATGATCTTACATGAGTCATCCTCCCAGGGAGGTAACCTCTCTACAGGCAGGAGCTCACAGGCTTGCTCAAGCAGGTGAAGCTCTTCAAGGTAGTAGACTGCTCTGTGATGCCATTTTTTGCTTCTCCTGTTTCCCCCTGAAAGTAGCACAGAGCTCAGTTTTTTCTTGGCAATATCATTGTAATGGGGATCTCTGGCTATCCTAATTGCAAGCTTAGCATTCAGCTCCTGAATTCTGCTTTTAATACTGGGAAGGGACAACTCCTCTCGTAGATTAGACGTTTTGGCAGTTCTTGGGACTCCAAGAATAATTGTCATGGCTTCATTTTGAATGCTTTCAAGCCTTTTCATATCGCTTTGGGAGTAGGTGCACAGTACTGGTGCGGCATAGTCTATGATGGAGCGCACATAGGCTGTGTACATCATTTTGAGCACGGCAATAGAGGCTCCATGTCCATTCCAGGTCATAGCTTTCAGTGCCCTGAGTCGACTTTTGCATGTTCCTATGAGTTGATTGAGCTCCTCATCCTTTCCCTTGTTAGAGCCGACAGTGACGCCAAGGTACCGGTAGTGGTCAACCTATTCAAGTGTTACACCATTAATTTGCAGTTCTTCATTTGCTCTTCGCTTGTGATGGGAGTATGCCTTCGTCTTGTTTGTGGAGAGAGTGAAACCGAGCTCAATACATTTCCTTCCGAGGAGTTCAATGGACTGTTCAATTTTTCCCAAGGTGGGAGCTTGTATTAGGACATCATCTGCATATCCCACTTGTTGTGTTCCTTCCGGAAAATCAATATTTGCAATGGCGTTCATAAGTACATTGAATAGTGTAGGGCTTAAGACTCCGCCTTGGGGGGTCCCGAGTTCCATACTCATTGTTCTGGAGACTGCTCCATTGAAGCAAACCTTGGCTTTCCTTCCTGTGAGGTAGTCTTCAACCCATTTCATGAGTCTCCCCTTGACACCCATGCATGCAAGCTCGTCCAGGATCGCAATCCCCTGTGCTTTGTCGAAGGCTCCTTTGATGTCAACAAATACAGAGTACCTAGCCGTGTCATTAACCAAGTAATTAACTATACAATTTGCTGTGCTCCGTCCTTTAACAAATCCATTGACCCCCTCCCCTAACCTGCCTATTTTGTGCAACAGTCGGTTTAGGATGATCCTTTCAAGCATCTTGCAAGTGCATGACACGAGGCTGATAGGTCTGTAATTACCAGGGTCATTAGGCTTCGGTATGGGAATAATTATTGCGTGTTTCCATTGTGTGGGCAACACTCCACTTAGGAATGACTTGTTAAACAGGTGGAGTAGTGGATTCCCAGACACTTCACACAGTGCATTGAGTATGTCGTAGGTGACGCCATCTTCACCAGGTGCTGTACTTTTACCCTTTTTCATAGCGCCCCTTACTTCTTGGGCTGTGATTGGTTCCCCATACTCGTCATCACTAGACAGTGCTCTTGTTATCCTAATTCTTCTGTCATCATGTCGCAGGAGCTGTTCCCTGCTGATTTCTGCAGGGAGGGAGGAGGAGGATGCTGCATCACTCCACTTGTGAATTAGTTCCTCAGCCTTACCCTGGGGGTCTTTGTGAGCCGCAGGCCGGGCTCTGCCCCCCTTAGCTATCTGAATTTTTGCCCACACTTGTCTTACAGATGTTTCCCGTCCAATAGAGCTAGTGAACTCAAGCCATTGTCTTTCCCGCTCTTTAATCTTCTCTTCCCTGGCTACTTGACACACTGTTTTAAACAACTCTTGGTTACTTTCAGTGGGATGTCTCCGGTAGTCTCTACTCATGTCTCGCACATTTGCGTTAAGCATCTTTATGTAATCATTCTCATACCATTTTATTTTCTTTCTCTGAGGGTTACTTCGCCCAGGCGTACGGCGCGGAACTCTTAGACAGCTCTCAATTTGGTAATTAAGGTCATCAACAAATGTGTCAATGTCTTCTGGGATTTGGTATTCCGTGAACCAGTCACTCATCCAGTTTATGAAGTGCGGTCTCATATCTGGTCCGAGTGATAACCTTTTTCTTTTATTTGTCTCTTTCCTTCTCTTGCTCATGTCGACGGTGGTAATCAGTGCCCAATGGTCACTACATAAACTGTGCACAATGTGTGTACTGGCATCCGTGTCCTGTGCATTCAGCAGGAGAGCATAATCTAATCTTCCTCCTCTGAGGTGAGTTGGCTGTTCATCACCCAGGACTCTAAGGTTTTCACTTCCCCTGACAAAGAGTGACAGTTTCCGTCCATTGACATTGTGCTGATGACAGTTGGCACCAAAGTGTGGGTGTCTGGCATTAAGGTCACCGACCAGCAGGGTAGGTTCTTCATTAACAAACTCAGGCAGTGCGTCAAGGTCAAGTTTACTCTGTGGCACATATAGGTTGATTATATGTAGGGCATTATTGTTTAAGTAAAGGGTTACTCCCAGTGATTCAAACTCATCCCCCATGTGCAGGTCATCAATAATCTGTGCGGGAATGTTGTTATTTACAAAAGTGATGAGACCCCGTTTTCTTTCCCCATGTGGCAGGGAGAACTTGCGATAACCGCTGAACCTTGGGTTGAAGTCATCACCTACCATTGTCTCCTGTAGCACTATGACGTCAGTTTGGTGTTCACGAGCGTATTGTATGATGTCATTAATTCTATTGCGAACGCCATTGCAGTTCCATTGTAGGATAGTGAGACTTTCTTCAGCATGGTTATCCATTGTGGAGGTGTTGGTCATCAGATGTACTGTGTGCGGTGTTGTTGCTGGTGAGAGTGTGTTCACTGGTGGTGTTGTATGTGGTGTTGCACCACCGTCATGTGCTGGTGGTACTGTTTGTATGCCAGTGTCAGTGGTCAATGGTGTTGTGTACACTAGTGTCGATGTGTTCACTGGTGGTGCTGTTGTGTTCACTGGTGGTGTTGCGTTCACTGGTGGTGCTGTGTTCACTGGTGGTGTTGTGTTCACTGGTGGTGCTGTTGGTGGTGTTGTGTTCACTGGTGGTGTTGTGTTCACTGGTGGTGTTGTGTTCTCTGGTGGTGCTGTTGGTGGTGTTATGTTCACTGGTGGTGTTGTGTTCACTGGTGGTATTGTGTTCACTGGGTCGCACTGAGTTTGCTGTTATGTGCCGTGGCTCGTGTTGCATCCCCATGCACCAAGCTGCAACCTGCTGAACTCGCCTGAGGCAACTTCAGGCCCTGCAGAATGTGAAGTATGTCCTCCTGGGTCTTCTGGATTGTACATAGGGTATTCTCAAGTTTATTTTGCTTGCTTATTAGTTCTTGCATGAGTGGGTGATTTTTTATCATGTGGGTAATCATGTGGATAATCATTGCTTCCATATCGGGCGGCATTGTTTTATCTGGACCCAGTGAGGTGTTGACTGGTGAGTGGGGAGGGGGGAGTGGTAGGGAAGGGGGAAGGGAGGGTCGCCTGAGAGGCGGAAGGGCTGGTTGACTGGGAGGCGTTAGGGGGTATGGGTGATGAGGCAGGAATGGTGTTGTTGGGTGGGGTAGGGTTGGGGTTAGTGAGGGAGATAAGGTTGGGGTTAGTGAGTGGAGTTGAGGTAAGTTGGTTTGTGAGAGAAATGGGGTCTGGTTGGGCCTGTGCGGGGTGGTGGTGGGTCACTCCACCACTACCCCAGGCTGGTGTCTGCCTACTGGAGGCTGGACCCTGGCTTGCTGTGGTACTGTTCACGGAGCCATTCCCGCCCCTGTTTACTGGTCCACCTGCTGTGTGCGTCTGCGTCGGCGTCCTTCTCAAGCCCTGCCAGTCAGGCCTCCTGCTGCAATATCTGTTCCAGGCATGGTGGGCCTGCTTGCAGTTGACACATTTAGGTATTACCCCGCTACCCCCAGCCTGTTTAAGCTTGTCCAGGCACTGCTTGGTGTCGTGAGAGCCACTGCAACACCCACACCTAATTGGGCGATCACATTGCCACGTTCTGTGATCCCACCGTTGACAGTTGCCACACAAGGACGGGCTGCCAATATACCTCTCCACTTTGCACGCCCTCATGCCTGGCATTTTAATGACCTGGGGCAGCTCTCCCTTCCACATAGCAATTGCTTGATTTTTGGGCAGTCCCCCTGGTCCAGTGTTACGCTCGACCCAAACAATCTCGGTATAGTCCTTGAGATATTTCACGTCAACATGAATGCTATAGTTCTTAATTATAATTTTAGTTTGTCTTGTCTGTGGGTTTGCTTCTAATAATTTGACATTCTTACCTTGATACTCGAGACTGTTCTCTGTGAAGAACTTCAGGGCTCTGTGCCCCTGCACCCGTGCACTAACATTGCCACCTACACACCTGCTGTCTATACGATAATCTTCTCTGTGGGCGCGGGCGGCCTCAATAATCCATCTGAACTTCTCTGATGCTGTCATTACCCCTGCAGGAAAGATTAGGGTGTGCCACTCACTGTCTTCGTCGTGTCGTCGTCGTTGTTGTTGTTGCTGAGGCTGCTGTTGCTGCTCACCCTTCCGCCGTAACTTATCCCGTTTCCTGCTACTTCTACCTTGGACTAGGTTGAAACCTTCATCGTCTATTGTAGAGTCTCCTGTATCAGTACTGTTGGAGGGCCCAGGGCTGGGATCCCGACCGGAGGGCCCCGGGTGTGGACCATCACCCAGGGGCCTCGGGTGTGGACCATCACCCAGGGGCCCCTGGCGGGGATGGGGGCCGTTATTGTTCCCGGGTACACCAGCCATGGTCACTTGTTGTTGTTGTCTCAAAGTCTTACTTCTCGTGTCAACAACCATCTATTTGCTGCGGCTCACTTCATGTGTTGTTGGGTGGTATGTCTTCAACACTGCACTCTGCCCTACGTACACACACATGTACATATAGACACCTACAAGGCGCAAGGTTTACACTCACACGTAGCGTAGGGGTACTCTATGGTGTGCCCTGGCAGTCTCTTGTGTAAACACACTAGTCGCGCACACAGACCACGACCTTGGGTAGGGAGGGCACAAAGGCTATTTTTCACGCGCGTGGAGCCCCAGGCTTCAGGTACCGCGAGGCGGCCCAACCTACGTCAGAACTCCTACCTCACAACTTCCCCCTCAGCAGGCCTCGATATTGCCACATTAACAATTGCTGCCTTAATTTCTGGCCAATCCACACGTCTAGGGCCTACCACAGTTGGTAGGAGGGGCGGTGCACACTTAGTGCCTCTGTAGCTGATCTACTTGGCGCACTAAAGACTAGACCTTAGGCCTAGGCCTATGTCAAACAGGAGGATGGATACATCCTGCCTGCTCCTCCTCTAGCTTGAGGACAACTGTGAATAGAGAATTGTTTCTACCAACTGCTCATTGAAATATATATTTTTAAATATATATTATATTTATATATACAGTTGCAGCCTTAAACATCATCCGGGACAATCAGTTAACTATTGACGCGTTTTTAGTGTCGGCAAATAATATACTTCCGTCAGATCCCAATAATTCAACCATCAGTTCTGATTACAGGCTTGAAAGATCAATAAATTGGCCCTTAACACCAGGGATACGGAACTATATAAGAATCTTTAAATTTATTGTTAATACTCAAATTCACGGGTAAAATATCTTGCGTCTGTCTTGAAAATATCGAACTTTCTACCTTTCTAGGCGGATTAACTTACGGAAAACGATAACTTATAGCAGCTGTGTAGCTTTCTAAAAGGACTTGCAATGCTGTATTAGGAGCATTTATGCTCATCATCTTCTTGAGATTCCGTTATCTTGAGATGATTTTTTTTTTTTTTTTTTTTTTTTGTGTGTGTGTGTGTCCCCGCGGCCCGGTCCTCGACCAGGCCTCCACCCCTAGGAAGCAGCCCATGACAGCTGACTAACACCCAGGTACCTATTTTACTGCTAGGTAACAGAGGCATAGGGTGAAAGAAACTCTGCCAAGTGATTCTCGCTGGCGCCTGGGATCGAACCCAGGACCACAGGATCACAAGTCCAGCGTGCTGTCCGCTCGGCCGACCGGCTCCCAACATGGTTGAGTCCGTTATACAACTTGTACTGTTTTATGAAAACACATCTCTATATCTGTCAATTCTCTTTATAAGCTGGTCTTATCCGTTTTTTTGTATTCGACCACCTGCTAGTAGATTTGGACCAATATTTTTCATTGTTTCCATACTACGCTTTCTAAGGATGTCTTTCAAAGCATCTTATCCTGTATTTACATCATGCAAGACATTCTGTCCAATTGTCAACGCAGTGGGCATAATAGTTTTTAATTAATAAAAAGGGGTTAGCATTACGTGTTAAGCCCGTTATGAAACTTTAAATTCCTTCCCCATTACGTGTCTTCAATCGAAAACCTGAATATCATATAATCCTCCACCTTTCTACACCGGAGGTGCGATAAATCTCCCTATCTCGTCAACTGACAGCTGTAAAAAACTGACCCTCATGTTTAAACAAGTCAAGAGGGGGACTGACAAACACTCGCCTTTATCTCTCATTATATATCAATGGGTCTAATATACAATACAGCAATTGTACATCCTGCTTTTTCAAAATATGCAGGCTCCCCCGTCTTGATCTGTTAATTTAATACTAATGCCTTCAATACTAGTAGTATTTATAGGTTTATATATTTTCGTGTGAGTAGCGTTACTTCAAAACAAAACAACATCCAAGATATTTACTATCTGATTTCCAAATAGGCTGGGTTGAACTTTATCTGAATATATATACAACAAATGTATACCACCTCCAGGCCTGGGGTGATGATAGCATGTATCTTACACACTGGCTCTACCATTAAGTAGTTTATTCATAACAAAAATATATGTTTAATCAACTTCAGCTTCAGCTTCAACAATTAATATATGCGATGTTTCCAAAGTCCACGATCGTCTAAGGTATTTACAATTTCAGAGTAATAAGCTATCTTATGTCTAATTAGTGGGTGGACTTTTAATTCTTTATACCCGCTTCCACAGATAATTATTTTAGCAAAGTTCTGTTGATATTTCTCTAGCATTTTACAACATAAATAGCTCTTCCATTTGTAAACCAGTAACAATAATTCTTGATTGCACACTAAATGTATTCAACTGGGCTTCAGTAATAACCTCCTTCCTTCCCCTCCATGAATAAATTGTACTAATCCAAATATATAAAGAAATTAGTATTTAAATAAACGTATATATAAGTTTTATTTAGAAAGCATCCAGTTATCAATACATAATAAAGATCAAAATACAGTATTAAAATAACATATATCACAAGACATTAACATAATACACATCATTACATAATAATTGAATAATTGAACAAAAATAATGACTAAATATTACATATTTTAATATAAACATTACATATTTTATTATAAACATTAATCATAATAATCATTTAAACATTGAACATAAATATTTACTAATTATTCTTTAGTTGTTATGTTATTATTAGGGAACATTTGCTGGGCTGTTTTATCCCGCTTATCCTACAGATTAAAAATAAGAAATAATGGACGTCCTACAGGGGAATTATCCTCAATTGCCCGTTTCTCTACCTGCACCTCATCATCTACGTGCTCTGCCTGTACATCATCCTCTACCTGTTCTACTTGTACCTCACACTCTGGTATGTCAAGGGGGTCATAAGCGAGTGACTCTGTACGACAATTAAGTACCGCTTGTAATCGAAAGCTGAAAGGTCGCTCTTAGTGGTTTTACATGTGCAGATCTGACCGTTAACACTGCAAATAGATAGAGATACAAAATTAAAAGTTGTGTTGGTTGCCAGGGTATTTTGTAATGAAGCATGTGAAAGTTTCTTTTGCTGATGAAATGAAATGCCCTTACATTTACATATGTGTTCTTTATCAAGGGTCAGGAGTGAATATATTTTAGGCTTTAGAGCGATTAACTCTGTTATTATTTTGTTCTTTACTTCTGATTTGAGAATTCCAAATTCGCCTTTAATTCGTAGCTGCGTACACGGGATGCTTTTTAACAAAATGACTAAAATCTATGTAATTTACTAAAGGAGCTTTTGTCATTTCATGGAATGCATTTTTACAGGCTAGTGTTAAAATGAATGAATCGGTGTCTGCATAAATCAGTCTAGCTCATTCACCATAATGGACTATAACAACGCTATGTCAGAAATCATATAACCTCCCATTTGCTATTTGTAGCATCTGAAAGGCCATATAAGAAGGAGTGGTGACTTTAAGGATATCTCTCATGAATGTACAGGGATCCCAATCTGTACCTAGGGAAATAGCTCTTTTATTCAAAGGTTTTCTTGCATGAAGTAGGAAAGTTTGTTTTGATGTTACTAGATGGTGAGTTTTAGAATATTAAGAAATATGGGTCATATATTTTCTGTACAAGCTATTACTAATAAGTTTACTTTTACTATTACAATTACTTAAATTCATAGATGGTTTTTACCAATTCAGTTTTCAATCCTAGTTTCAATAGCAGTTGAAGGAAATCAGGACTCGCTAAATAGTCTTTCTGGTGCAAATGAGAAGCAATTAATTTGGTGTTCTTAGTTGGGAGCTTACATTTCTCATCGTTAAGAGTATGTTTACTATACACGGAAAAAAATCCTGTTATAGTAGTATGGGACAGCACAAGAGGCAGGACTTCGGTGTACCTAACTACATTGGAAGATACCTGTTTAGTATCACATAAGATCCAATACCCTTTGTCAAGATTACAGGGGCTATGTTCTAACCCTTCTCCCAACAACGTATCCTGCTCAAGGTCAGATAACTGACTAATCCCTTCCTGGGGAAGTAATTTTACCATGAACGCTGCATATTAAAGACTGTTAAAGTCGAGATACAGGATGTGAGTATCTTCATCAGAGGTGGGGTTAGATGTAGTGTGATCATTTATAGCCTGAGTGAACTGTCTTATAGAAGATGTAAACCCGTCTCGAAGACTTTTTTTAAGCAATTCGTATATGTTTTGATCATATACATAGTTATGTATAACCTTGCAACCTTAGACATGAACAAGAACGCATCCCAAGGGTAACTAGGCAGTGATACGTAGAAGACAATGTTCAATTCATAAAATTTCTTTAAGGATATGCACCGAAGTGTGAATATGCCAACGAGCATCCCTACAACTACTTTTAACTACTGAACTGCGCAATGCGCCTGCAGGCACTCGACGGAGGGTGCGCAACGCACCTCCGGGTATTTTTATTTTTCACGTTCCATTCAAAACTGCCGCCCGGTGACGCGGATACAAAATGGATGCCTGGGGGCCCCAGTGATCGTCCGCCATCTTGAAAAAAAAATCCCAGCATGCTACACAGCCTTGGGGAGCCTCAGTTTCAAAGCAGGAACCATGTCTGATGCATCGTCTACGAGCTCACGCTCCATGGTCACCCACGGTCATGGAAAGCGACTCTCTGAGGAGGAAATACGTGACATTTTGTATGATGACTTAGTCTATGATTCAGAGAAAGACCTTACACAGAGGTCTGATATGAGTGAGGGAGAGACTGAGGTGGATGATTTTCATGAGCGTGTATGGTACACGCGCCTCACCTGGCCTGCCTCGCCGCCTTGGGTCAACACCGTTATCATCACCACCACCATGTATGTCCCCTGATGCAAGTTTATTCAGTGATATTACGTATGATGAATCTTTCTCGGCCTTCAGTGACAAAGGCTCTGATACAAGTAGTGTGGACGACCCGAGTACGAGCGAGGGTGTCACCAAGCAAGGTTTTGCTGCCCCAGCAACACATCGCGGCAGGCGGTAGCGTGTCACGCAGCAACAGGATAATGATGACAGTGCCCCCTTTACGTCAGGTGTTCGGGGTAGGCCTACGATACGTAGATCAGCCTCATCTTCTAGCATATCATCACGCAGATCCAGCACCAGACGACGTAGCCGTGTTTTTGGTGCGCGTGGTGGTGTTGGCGCCAAAACCAAACCCCCGCGTATATTTGTGTGGAAGGATTGTGCCACATTTGTTCAACAAATACCAACGTTTGATGCTACCGATGTTGGTGTTACACCATTATTCCCCCTATATAGGTGAGGATATGGCAGAAATAGACTATTTCCTGACGTATTTCGACAATGAATTCATGCCCCATCTGGTGACTGAGACAAACTGATATGCTCACAGACGCCCGCATTTTTCCTGCCTCACGCCTCATGCAATGGAAGGACACCAAAATTGACGAAATGTACGCGTTTCTCGCACTGAGCATGATGATGAAGCACTCCCATGTCATCCAGGATTATTGGAGCAAAGACAGCCTTGTTCCAACGCCCGTGTTCAACCGGTATATGTCGCATGATAGGTTCCTGTTGATTTTCAGGTGCCTGCATTTCGAGTATAATGCAAATGAGGACAGACTCAACAGACTGTGGAAGGTACGGAAGGTGTTCAGTGGGATGAGAGGCAAGTTCCGCGATTATTTTGTACCTGCACAGAATGTGGTAATCGACGAATCGCCTGTACTGTTCAAGGGGCGACTGGCATTCTAGCAGTTCATCCCATCAAAGCGCCACCGATTGGGACTAAAAATTTTTGTGCTGTGCGACTGTGAAACTGGTATCGCCATGGACATGATTCTGTATTCTGGTACAGACGTCGACATACCAGCTCAAGATGAACACGGGTTCTCCAGTAGTGTCGTTAAAACCCTGATGGAACTGTTGTTGAACAAGGGGCATATACTGTTCAACGACAACAATTACACCAGCTCCTTATTGACCAGATACTTCCTTGCCCATAACACTGGCGTATGTGACACTATGAAGGCCCATAGGAAGGAAATGCGAGTGTTTGACACAGGTATAGCAGTGGGTGATTGCCAGCTGCGCAAGTGTGACAATATGCTCTCAGTGAGGTGGAGGGACAGACGCGAGGTAAATATGCTGACTACGATTTACACCAGTGCCATGTTGAACAGTGGCAAAGCGCACTTTCAAACGCACTTCCCCATACATAAACCAGACTGCATCATAGACTACAACGTGAATATGTGCCACATAGATGAATGAGACATGATGCTCGATGCAGTGGAGTGCGTGCGGAAGTTTGTGAAGTGGACGAAATTTTTTTTTTTTTCCACCTAATAGCCGTTGCAGTGCTCAACTGCTTCAATATGTACCTGGTATAATCTGGCAGCAGACCGCCAATACGGACATTCAGTGTTGCTGTTGTGTCACAACTGCAAGTAAAGTATGGCAAGGAGGGCTCTGTTGCACTGGGCGGGATGAAAGCAACAATGCCACATGCAGCTCCAGACAGACTGAGGGGTAATGAGATGTTCGGTGTCCACATGCTCGAATATATGCCAGGCACAGCATCACGGGATAAGGGTAAACGTGCCTGTAAAATATACAAGAACACTACCTGAAGAGAAAAAAAACGAAGATGCATCAGCACCTGGTGCTTGGAGTGCAAGGGTTCCATTATGCGCCGTTGGCTGTTTCGCAGCATATCACACACTCGCGGAGTTCTGAGTGTGTTTATGGTGTGTATATAGTGTGTGATACTGTACAGTGTGTAAATAGATTGTAACAAAAATATATTCATCGCAACTCGCGCATCTTGTGCAGGACACCCTACCGGCCCCGGGGCACCCTACCGGCCCCGGGGCACCCTACCGGCACCGGGAGCGTAACCAACGGGCGACCAGGGAATGATGACGTCACGCGCAAAGTTATGGACCCCATTACGGCCAAAGTAAGGGCAATATTGAGTTTGTTTTAACATATCCATACCCAGGGAAGGGTTTTTGACACTTTAAAAAAAGAAAACATTTTTCTAGATAATTTATTTTCTGCACACGTTGTGGGAGGAGGGGGGGGAGTGCGCCGTATTTGGAAGGCGAGTAGCACAGTGGTTAAGTAAAAGAGGAGATAATCTTTAATGTTCTTACACTTCCCTAAGTTAAACACTTTGAGAGCGTAGGTGAAATCTACTTCGGAAAGAAGAGTGTCATGTAATGTGTTAAAAAACTTATCAAGCAGTGGGGAAGAGATGACGTTCATCTAATATATCCATTGAAGAAATGTAGTCATAGCATAGAACCTGTTTCCCGGATGTTAAGAGGTGTTTATCTTTTTTAGATAACTCGCTCTATATGTGTTATGTGTACTTGATAGGTTTCTCACTCTTAACGTACTCGGTGGCTAGGATTCCTTATGATCCGTAAAGGAGGGGTATGCTATCAAAGAATTTAAGATTACCTATGATGATCTGCATGAGTTTTAACCCTTCTTTTGAAAAAAAGGATTTAAATTTCACGATGAGGATCTTTCGGTACTCCCTTGAGTATGATTCCAAGATCATTAGCTGCATTTGGAGAAATGTGGTCTCGTACCAACGAACATTCTTGTATTGTAAGTTGCAACGAGCACAATATGCACCGAGATATTTATTATATTTAACAGTTTGGTTATGGTGCCTATGTTTACCCTTCTTTGTTCTGAATACTAGATGACACAACTGACAACTCCTCTACCATTGAAACATTCTTGCTCTATAGACAAGTTTTTTGGAAAGTAGGGGAGCTAAGCATAATCGAAAGAAAGCAAAGATTATCGAAACATATGGGGAATTTGAATTAATCGGTCCATACTACGAATCTCCTACACCACTGAATGCTTTTCTAATACTTATAAATGTAATTCATTGTCGTACCCTGTACTGTACTATACACAGTTATACATGTTGGTAAACTCTCATCTTGATCGCTTCGGGGGTTGAAAACAAAATCTTTACCGTGCAATTTAGCGGGGTAAGGTAAGTAAGATCAGAGGTGCATGGGATGTCGGATGTCAGAGAAATCGATGGAGAGGCCTGACATAGAATGTATTCCTATACTTGAGGATTGATAATTTTTAAAGCAAAAACTTATTTTTTCAGTCATTGACCCAAGAATTAAAAATAATGTCTACTTCCTCTCGGGTAACAGTTTGTGTGTCGCCCCAAATTGAGAAAACATCATCGAAAATATCAATTTCCCCTTCAGCAGGATTTAGTTTTTCTATAATCGGGGATATGTCAGGGTAAATATGAAATGAAGGAGGGAATTCCTCTTGTATTTCCTGGAATTGTTTACCTATGTATTCTATAGAGAACCCCCTATATGTGCTAATGTACAATGCAGAGTTAGCTTTTAAGTGAATTGGAATGGAGAATTAATGTCTAGAGAATGCACCTTCGAAATGGTCAATGACCTCTAAGACCTGTGGGATGGCTTGAACGGGGATTACATTATCTACCTCAGGCGAGTCTGGAGCAATTACATCATCCTCTTCATCTGATGACGAAAGCTCATGAACACGAGTCTGATTATCCTGTACCTGTAAATCTTTTTCATCTGAGGAAGAAAGTTCTTGTAGGCTATGGTCTGGCACATCTTCTGCATCCTGAGAATGCTCGTTTTGACTACGTAAAATGATACGAGAATGCTACGTTTTGACTACTCCACTCCGAATGCTCCGATGAATCAGGGTGCTAGCCATTTTCTTTAATAAAATATCAGGCTAGTAATACTACATTTAATGAGAACTGGAAGAACAGATACTGAAGAATTAACATTAATAATGCGGGCGAACCAATTTAGAAGAAATACTTAGACATTTTACGCCGTATTTGAACCAACAAATGAATCTATCTATATTCATAAAAAATGTATATGTCCGTTTGTTCAAAATCGCTAATCTTCGAAAGTTCTTTACCGATTGCTTTGAAATTTTCACACAACGTTCCATTCACATTCCGGGCGAGTTTTTATATACATACTACATAGATGTCACATGTGCGACGGGAAAAAAACATGCTGCAAAAAAAAAACTGTTTTTCATATGTTTTTCAAGTAAGGGAAATCTTCAAAACCTCTTTACCGATTGCTTTGAAATTTTGAAACAACGTTGCATTCGAATAGGAGAGTGTTTTTATATACCTACTGACGTAAGAGCATCATTCAATTTAATTTTCGAAAGTTCTTCACTGACTACTTTGTAATTTTGACACAACATTCCATTCGAATATGTGCATGTTTTTATATATTTACTATACAGATGCCACACCTGTGACAGGTAAAAAATATGTTTTTTTAAATAGCGCCATCTGTTGCACGTAATAGCAACACACGCTATACTAAATATGTTACGACTCCATTTCAATGTTTCCGATTTCATTAATAAATTGAATTTTCATAGATTTCAATTTATTTTCAATTTGATTTCATTATTTTGTGTGACATTGCATTGGAATTGAGCCGTGTTGTTTACCATACTGCTCATTTTGCGAGTAAAGTTTATTTTCTTATTTTTTCATTGTTTTTCATTTCATTTTTTAACTGTTTTTCTTATATTTTAGTAATGAGAACATCAGATCATTTGCTGTTACCAATTTTCTGATGGGAACATCAAATCATTTGGGAATGCATCAGACGAGGGAGTGGAGAATGGTGGGGAGGACAAGGGGACAGGAGTGGGGGATGGTGGGGAGGACGAGGCGACAGGGGAGAGAGAAATGGTGAGGAGGACATGAGGATGGGGAGTTGGGGGATGGTGGGAAGAGGGGACCGGGGAATGGAGAATGGTAGGGAGAATAAGGAGGCAGAGGAGTGGTGGATGGTGGAGAGGACGAGAGGACAGGGAAGGGTGGAATTGTAGGAATGAAGAGGAAACGGGGGAGTTGGAGATGGTGGGGAGGGCGATGGGACTGTGGAGTGGGGGAATGGTTGGGAGGATGAGGGGACAGGGAAGTGAGGAATGGTTGGGAGGCCGAGGGGGATGGGGGAGGGGGAATGGTGGGGATGACACTGAGACAGGGGAAGGTTGCTGTGGCCGGGTACAGCTAGTATAAATAAAAATGAATATGTTAGTGTGTTCAAGATAACTAATCCCCGAAAGTTCTTCACAGATTGCTTTGAAATTTTTACACAACGTTCCATTCGCATACAAGCGTGTTCTAATATACTTACTACATAGATGTCATGTCTGTGACAGGTAAAAAAAAAATTTTTTGTTTAACTGTATTTTCATATGAGTTTTCATGTGAAGGAAATCTCCGAAACCTCTTTACCAATTGCTTTGAAATTTTGATAGAACGTTGGATTCGAATACGCACATGTTTTTATATACCTACTATATACATGCCACACTTGTAACAGATAAAACATGTTTTTTTTAAAAATAGCGACATCTGTTGAGCGTAAAATCAACACACACAGTAATATCCGAAAGTTCTTTCACTGATGGCTTTGAAATTTTGACACAACTTTCCATTTCAATACTTTCGTCTTTTTATATACCTACTATATAGATGCCACACCTGTGACAGGGAAAACCATGCTTTTTAGGAAAAACAGTGCCATCAGTTGCACGTAAAAGCAACTCAAGCTATACTAAATATGTTATGATTCCATTTCAATGTTTCCGATTGCATTGATAATTTGAATTTTCATAGTTAGATTTATTTTATTTTTGATTTAATTATTTTGTTTTTTACCATTCATTTCATGAGTATAGTTTATTTTTTAATTATTTCATTGTTTTTAATTCGTTTTTATACTGTTTTGATTTGTTTTGTGATTTCTTTCCGTGAATGTTGACGGCCGCGATTTGAGTCATGATTTTTTACCTTGGATGTCAACTGCATCGATTAGAGTTGTGACTTTTTTCCCGTGGATTTATATACCAGTTATTTGAGTGGTGTATTTTGCTTTACCCGTTGACCCTGCACAGACATCACTTATGGTCAATGATGTCACCGAGTATTCATCTTTCCTGTATAAGACCGTTTTCTATTATGGTGTATTTATTCCCTACCTATAATTATCTGGAAGTTTTATATTTATTGTGTCCAGCCGAGGATCATTTATTGAGCATAGAAATTGATGAAATCCACAATCTCTTATTTGTATGAAACAAGTGGGAGGAACACAGAGCATGAACTATCATGTATCTCAGTGCTCACCCCTGTTATTTAAACATACCAGTATTTACCCAAGTCTTTTTCCTAAATCTAAACTTATCCAATTTATACCCATCTTATCTTGAGATGATTTCGGGGCTTTTTTTTAGTGTCCCCGCGGCCCGGTCCTCGACCAGGCCTCCACCCCCCAGGAAGCTGCCCGTCACAGCTGACTAACACCCAGGTACCTATTTTACTGCTAGGTAACAGGGGGCATTGGGTGAAAGAAACTCTGCCCATTGTTTCTCGCCGGCGCCTGGGATCGAACCCAGGACCACAGGATCACAAGTCCAGCGTGCTGTCCGCTCGGCCGACCGGCTCCCTATTGTTTCGTGTTCTGTCTTGTGTTGAAACTTTTATTAGGCTATTAATTCCTCCCCCCCCCCCTTTGTTATGTCCATTCATCCACTTGCACACCTCCATCATGTCACCCCCTAATTCTTCGCCTTTCTAAAGAATGTAATTTAAGCTTTGTCAATTTTTCTTCAATGCTCGCTTATCGAGCATAAGGAATTAAAATGAAAATTCACTATCTCCCATTCGTATGAAACAGATCCCCAGACATGGAGACTTCAACAGGAATTCAGTAGTATTCCAAGTGCGTGCCAATATATATTATATAATTTAAAAAAAAAAGCTACACCAACATTCAGACATTATTTATAATTCATCCCTCACTGCTAGTCCTGTGTACGTCTCGCAATCGGCCCAAAACACTCCCCCACACCCTACTGTAGCATATAACCAATCAAAATAAACATTCAGTGTTCATATATATGAACTGCATGGAGCAAAAGTTGCTTCGCATGTTTTGAAATAGGCCTTAGGCAGTTACCTTCATTCTGACGTTCTCGTCCCAATGCGGTTTGATCCACCAATGGGTACATTGCTTTTAACCTCCCAAGCGGTTCCAGGGAGGGTATCTACCTCTCATTAGGACAACCTCATAATCTCTCTCAATACCTCAATTGAACTCTGCAAGTGTTATCACAGGCGAGGCTCTGATATCTTGAAGTATTTTCCTAATGATTTTTGCTTGTATTTTCGCTCATTGCTCATATTTATCTGTTATTTAGTTCTTCAGCTCTATCAAACGAACCTAATCTAACTTATAATAAACAAATGCATTCTATAGTAATAAAATCCGTTGTTGTTTTAACGACGTCACAAAAGCTGTCCCAATATAGGGATAAAATATGGCCACCCATTAACAGATAGGGGTCAAGGCCCCCACAGCAACGTGACTTCAACTACCAGTGAGGTCACAAAGATGCGCAATGAGGCCTTGGCATGATACCTATCTATGTAGAGTATTAAATGTTATTATTCATAAAATGGCTAGACTATTCATCCCCTCCTAACCTAACTTCATCAAAAATTAAAATAGCGACCCAAATGTCGTACCACAATTTAAGCAGAATCGTACATCTGGCAGGACAGCTGTTCTAGTACCTGTGTTCAGCTGTCCTCACATTCATCAAACAGCTGCCCAAATGTCGAACCGCAATTCACCCATCTTGCAACACAGCTGGATCCTAGCCAGTATATTCATAGGTTAATCATTCCTAGACCTCGAAAATCCCAATTTTGCTACACAGATCAGTTAACTTGTTTCTAAACCAACAGTCATAAAGACATACATACAAACATACATACATACATGCATACATACATACATACATACATACATACATACATACATACATACATACATACATACATACATAAATACATACATACATACATACATACATACATACATACATACATACATACACACACATACACACACATACACATACATACACATACTTACACAAACATATACATACATACACACACATACACATACATACACATACTCTACAACCTTTACATGTATAGAGAATTAGCCTGTTTTGCCACCATTGCAGCATAAATCGGATGTAATTTAATCCATATGAATCCCTAAAATGTATTAAGAATAAGATTTCATTAATCCCAACGCGCATTCACATCAAGTAATCTTAATTATTTGTACTGTTAATTCATACCAATCTGATCTTGCTGATCAGATCTTGCTAATCAGTAATCTTACTGATTAATGCATACCAATCAGCAGGGTATTCATATTATTTCAGCAAGTTAAAAATATTATTATATATCCACCTACATGCTATTTAAATGTATAAACCAGGGTGTATATGTCCCACTGAAATAAATACATTAGTAATTATTCATTAAAAACTAAGGTTGTGTTAAAGCGCTCAAAAAATATATTAATTTAGCATCATAACCTCAAAATGCAATACTTGTACTTGCACTAAAAATACAAAAATAAAAAACACGCAGTATAAAACACACATACACATTTACACTCAAAATAGCATTTAAGCACAAGACAGTTCCACACAATATTCCATTTACATAGAAAATACAACATTTACACACCAGATATGACATTTATGCACAAAATATATTATTTACACTCAAAATATCTCATTTACACACAAAATATGCCATTCACACGTAAAATATGTTATTTATAAACAAAATATGTCATTTACATACAAAATATATCAGTTGCGCACAAACTATACCAATTACACAAATATTGCATATACATTCAGAGTACAACATTTACACAAAGTATTGTATTTGCATAAATATGACAAATTGCATGTTCTTATACAGTCAAAGAGCTTTCACTAAATAACACAGTTCCATAAACACAATTTTCGAAAAAATACCCACACATTGTCTCATAAACCAAATACACTTTCACATGAAGATCTATTTTTCAGATAACTTATAGAGAACTTACACAAATATACATTTGGCACAAAAAATACAGTTGCTCCAGTTCCACTTCAGCATATTAAAAACACAACTTGCATAAATACACTATTCGCACAAAACAATTGTTAAACATGGACAATTATTACACAAATTGTGTAATTAATACCCATCTTTGCACAATTAATACAAGCAAAGTTGCTATATAATTTCACAACTTGCACAATGGCAATCAATACACAAAGGTATAAATAAACAATTCGTCCATATACAATTACACAACATTCGCAGTTAATACACAACTTGTTCAATTATTACACATCTCTCATAATTATTACACAACTTGCACAGATGAATATCCAGCACAAATACATACAATACATAACTAACCCAAATATGTAAGTACACAACCAGCAAAAATACAAAATTCACACAAATACAGCTACGACATATACACAATTAATAAACAACTTGCACAAAAATATAATCAATACACAACTAACCCAAATATGAACACATCTACGGAATTCCACATACAAAACATGTACAATTAATACACAACTTTCACAAACAATACACATTTTGTAGGAATATAATCAATACATAATTGCTGTCATCATACAACGTATGCAAAATACATAACTTGCACAAATTAGTACACAACTTGCACAAGTATAATAATTGTGCTATTTGTACAAATACAATCGCAGCCAACTAGGCCAAACAATACACAATTTGCATGATATTTTTCTACATATGTTTAGGGCATTATTTATAATATGCTGAGTTTGACCAACTCCTCAAAAGTCGGAATGTCACATGAATGAATGATACGTCTGACATCCTATGAGCTCAATATAAAAACACATACATTTTCCATTATTGTGTCAACATTATTAGTGCTAGACTATTCATCTAACATATGTCCATTGTTTTTATTGCTTATTAATACCCCCCTTGTTACATCCTCTTCAATCATGTCACCCATATTTATTTAGGTAAACCATCCAACAGATTTATTGGTTCTAGCCTTAGTTATTTTAGGGCAGGTGGAGTTAGGTGAAGGCAGTAATTTCTATGATAACTTAAGCAAAATTACCATATCCTATCAAAAATACAATCAATTAGAACCTAAATTCATCTAAATCTATCAAAAATTATACTTATACTACACAAATTTAATCAAATTCAACCTAGCAAAAAGCTAAACTAACTAAATATGAGCATTCCATATCCTCACATACAAGCCTATGTCACCTCTGTTCATACATTAAATAAGGTAGTTATAGCTTGAACCCCCCAAATAGGAAATTTTACACTATTTTATGAACATGTTAGTTCATTACCCCTAAGATATTATGTATCTTGCCCTATACAACCTCACCTAACATATCCAAAGCTAGATTTGATTAAAGTTGGCAAAATTTAAGCTATTCACACCTAAATTCAACCTAATTTAATTAAATTTCCGAAAAATATACCCAAATAATTTGTAACATAGCACTGCCAATGCCCTTTTTTACTCACATTTTCACCTATACCCTACACAACCTTACCTAACCAGACCTAGTATATCCGAAGCTAGATTTCATTAAAGTTGGCAAAATTTATTCTGTCCCACCTAAATTAAACCTAAATTAAGAGAATTCCACCAAATATACCCAATGTTTTGTATCAAAGCATAGCCAATTCCCATTTTTACCCACATTTTCACCTATTCCATCCTACCCTACACAACCTCACCTAACCTGACCTAGCATATCCCAAGCTAGATTTGAATGAAGTTGGTGATATTTATTCTGTCCCACCTGAATTCAACCTAATTTAAGACAATTTCTACCAAATATACATAAAATGTTTTGTATCATAGCACAGCCAAAGCCCATTTTATCCAAGTTTCACCTATTCCATCTAAACTTCGAATATCCATCATCCAGTCTTGGCACAACCTCCCCCATTCCCAAGACCATTTCATACAGCTAGTGCTCTGGTCATCTAGCTATTTCCAATTTCCAGATGTGTTTTCTATCATTAATTCCACCAAACCAGACCCAGCCTAACCTATCCTAACACGACATTAGCTAAATTCATCCAAATTATCCCAATTTGTAACAATTCCAGTAACTTAATCCTAATTATTTCAAAGCCAAACTTCTACTAAATGTACCTATGCACATTACATCCAGAGCACGAGTTAACTGTCAGAGCTGATAATGTCTACTTCTAACATCCATCCCACCCTGGATTACAGCTGATTTTGCTAATATAGTATTATTTGAAGTGTGTTGTTACTAGGTATTTTCCTCATATTACCACAACTCAACCAACTTGGACCTAACCTATGGTACGATATACTCTGAAAAGTGTTAATTTCGTATATAAACCTAAATGCCCTTGCCTAACCTGCAGGAGTCTTGGAGCTTTATTGAATATTGTATCTATATTCTTAGAAAAGTAAAGTTTTGGATATGAACCTAACCACACTGTGCCTATCATCTGCTTGGATCTTTGTTTGGACATTGTATCCATATTCATAGAAAAGTGATGTTTTGAATATGAACCTAACTGCCCCTTGCCTATCAAACTTGGACTTATGTTCAATATTGTAGGTATATTGATGGGTGAGTTTTTTGTTTTTACACATTAACTCAGCCACCTTGCACCTAACTTCCCTTACCTAACTTCAAATGTATCATATATATATTTTTGGGGGAGGGGAGGAAAGTATTGTTTGTGAATCAACCCAACTGCCCTGGACCTAACGTCTGATACATGGATCTTGGTTCAATATGGCATCATATTATTAGCCATGTTTTTTCCACATCAATTCAACCATCCCCAACCTAACCTCTATTACCTGGGGAGTTAATGGAAAAATGTGTTAATAATGTGAATTTTCTCTACATCAGTTCAACTTAACCATCCTTAACCTAACCTTATATACCTGGATATGAACTCCATTTTACAACACATTTTTCAGAAAGTTATATGACTCACAGAAACTATAGAATTACAATAACTAAAATTTCTTTATCCTAACCCATAACTAAGGGGTTTAGACCCCCCCCTTACCTCGAATTTTTAGTATATATTTAAGGTAGGAATATATTTTCACATACTAACGTAATTTATCCCTAATTCACCCCTATAATTTTTAATTACCCTATACTATAATTTCGAGGTAAGGGGGTCTAAACCCCCTAGTTATGGGTTAGGATAAGGAAAATTGAGTTATTGTAATTCTATAGTTTCTGTGAGTCATATAACTTTCTGACAAATGTGTTGTAAAATTAAATTCAGATCCAGGTATATAAGGTTAGGTTAAGGATGATTAAGTTGAATTGATGTAGAGAAAATTCCCATTATTAACACATTTTTCGATTAACTCCCCAGGTAATAGAGGTTTGGTTGAATTGAGGTCACAGTGCACGGAGGGACCCTACGTCACAGTGCACGGAGGGACCCTACGTCACAGTGCACGGAGGGACCCTACGTCACAGTGCACGGAGGGACCCTACTTCACAGTGCACGGAGGGACCCTACGTCACAGTGCACGGAAGATCCCTACGTCACAGTGCACGGAGGGACCCTACGTCACAGTGCACGGAGGGACCCTACGTCACAGTGCTCGGAGGGACCCTACGTCACAGTGCACGGAAGATCCCTACGTCACAGTGCACGGAGGGACCCTACGTCACAGTGCACGGAAGATCCCTACGTCACAGTGCACGGAGGGACCCTACGTCACAGTGCACGGAGGGACCCTACTTCACAGTGCACGGAGGGACCCTACGTCACAGTGCACGGAAGATCCCTACGTCACAGTGCACGGAGGGACACTACGTCACAGTGCACGGAGGGACCCTACGTCACAGTGCACGGAGGAACCCTACGTCACAGTGCACGGAAGATCCCTACGTCACAGTGCACGGAGGGACCCTACGTCACAGTGCACGGAGGGACCCTATGTCACAGTGCACGGAGGGACCCTACGTCACAGTGCACGGAGGGACCCTACGTCACAGTGCTCGGAGGGACCCTACGTCACAGTGCACGGAAGATCCCTACGTCACAGTGCACGGAGGGACCCTACGTCACAGTGCACGGAAGATCCCTACGTCACAGTGCACGGAGGGACCCTACGTCACAGTGCACGGAGGGACCCTACTTCACAGTGCACGGAGGGACCCTACGTCACAGTGCACGGAAGATCCCTACGTCACAGTGCACGGAGGGACACTACGTCACAGTGCACGGAGGGACCCTACGTCACAGTGCACGGAGGAACCCTACGTCACAGTGCACGGAAGATCCCTACGTCACAGTGCACGGAGGGACCCTACGTCACAGTGCACGGAGGGACCCTACGTCACAGTGCACGGAGGGACCCTACTTCACAGTGCACGGAGGGACCCTACGTCACAGTGCACGGAGGGACCCTACGTCACAGTGCACGGAGGGACCCTACGTCACAGTGCACGGAGGGACCCTACGTCACAGTGCACGGAGGGACCCATGATATAACGACCCTTTCTATTTGTCTGATACCTCTCCCTTAGCTCCGGCTTTGGTTGCAGAAGAAGACGCATGAACACTTCAGACTTACACTCTGTCTCACTCAGACAAGCGTGTGTTGTGATCAGTCTCAGCCGTCAGCTTTAAGCTTTTGTCGATTACCAAAGGAGTTGGTCGGCCACTTATTGGCTCTTGTCGGTGAATAATGCAATGTTTTGAGCGTTTCTGGTGTGGACCGTCTTCAAACTGAAGCCTCTGGTGAAGCTTCAGTGAAGCTGTTGTGAAGCTAGAGTGTAGCAGCTGAGCTCTAAAGCCCCCCCCCCCACAATGAGCTGTAATGAAGCAACTGTGCCAACCCATCCTTTCAGCCCAAGCAGTAGGTAAAATACTTACTTCCAAAGTTAGTGCAGTAATTACTTGTACAGCAGACAACGAACTGACAGGATGAAGCTTCGATGCGGTCCAACAACAAATATTATTTTCCTGAAATGTAAATTTATATTATTACATATTGTTGGCTTATGTTCAGTTAGGCCTAGGTTGGGTTAAGTAATTTACGTTGGTTTATGGAGTATTTGCACTATAGACTCATAGTGAACGAAGCACCCTTCATGTCGTTGCCTTGAGCTTGGTCAGGTGAACTATAAGTACAAATACTAACGTATGAGGAGCACTTGTAGTCAGTATTTGACTTTAACGTTGTGAACCACACAGCTCTTTGTTTTGACGAGGGCTGGCTGTATACTGTGGCCTCACACGACGCTGGCTGGCTGTACACTGTGGCCTCACACGACGCTGGCTGGCTGGACACTGTGGCCTCACACGTCGCTGGCTGGCTGTATACTGTGGCCTCACACGACGCTGGCTGGCTGTACACTGTGGCCTCACACGTCGCTGGCTGGCTGTACACTGTGGTCTCACACGTCGCTGTCTGGCTGTACACTGTGGCCTCACACGTCGCTGGCTGGCTGTACACTGTGGCCTCACACGTCGCTGGCTGGCTGTACACTGTGGTCTCACACGTCGCTGTCTGGCTGTACACTGTGGCCTCACACGTCGCTGTCTGGCTGTACACTGTGGTCTCACACGTCGTTGTCTGGCTGTATACTGTGGTCTCACACGTCGCTGGCTGGCTGTATACTGTGGCCTCACACGTCGCTGTCTGGCTGTACACTGTGGTCTCACACGTCGCTGTCTGGCTGTACACTGTGGCCTCACACGACGCTGGCTGGCTGTACACTGTGGCCTCACACGACGCTGGCTGGCTGTACACTGTGGCCTCACACGACGCTGGCTGGCTGTACACTGTGGCCTCACACGTCGCTGGATGGCTGTACACGGTGGCCTCACACGTCGCTGGCTGGCTGTACACTGTGGCCTCACACGTCGCTGGCTGGTTGTACACTGTGGCCTCACATGTCGCTGGCTGACTGTACACTGTGGTCTCACACGTCGCTGTCTGGTTGTACACTGTGGTCTCACACGTCGCTGTCTAGCTGTACACTGTGGCCTCACACGACGCTGGCTGGCTTTACACTGTGGCCTCACACATCGCTGTCTGGCTGTACACTGTGGCCTCACACGTCGCTGGCTGGCTGTACACTGTGGCCTCACACGACGCTGGCTGGCTTTACACTGTGGCCTCACACGACGCTCTCAGGCTGTACACTGTGTCCTCACACGACGCTGTCTGGTTGTACACTGTGGCTTCACACGACGCTCTCAGGCTGTACACTGTGTCCTCACACGACGCTGTCTGGTTGTACACTGTGTCCTCACACGACGCTCTCAGGCTGTACACTGTGTCCTCACACGACGCTGTCTGGTTGTACACTGTGGCTTCACACGACGCTCTCAGGCTGTACACTGTGTCCTCACACGACGCTCTCAGGCTGTACACTGTGTCCTCACACGACGCTGTCTGGCTGTACACTGTGGCCTCACACGACGCTGGCTGGTTGTACACTGTGGCCTCACACGTCGCTGTCTGGCTGTACACTGTGGCCTCACACGACGCTGGCTGTCTGTACACTGTGGCCTCACACGTCGCTGTCTGGCTGTACACTGTGGCCTCACACGTCGTTGGCTGGCTGTACACTGTGGCCTCACACGTCGCTGTCTGGCTGTACACTGTGGCTTCACACGACGCTGGCTGGATGTACACAGTGGTCTCACACGACGCTGTCTGGCTGAACACTGTGGCCTCACACGTCGCTGTCTGGCTGTACACTGTGGCCTCACACGTCGCTGTCTGGCTGTACACAGTGGTCTCACACGACTCTGTCTGGCTGTACACTGTGGCCTCACACGTCGCTGTCTGGCTGTACACTGTGGCCTCACACGTCGCTGTCTGGCTGTACACTGTGGTCTCACACGTCGCTGGCTGGCTGTACACTGTGGCCTCACACGTCGCTGGCTGGCTGTACACTGTGGCCTCACACGTCGCTGTCTGGCTGTACACTGTGGCCTCACACGACGGTGGCTGGCTGTACACTGTGGCCTCACACGTCGCTGTCTGGCTGTACACTGTGGCCTCACACGACGGTGGCTGGCTGTACACTGTGGCCTCACACGACGCTGGCAGGCTGTACACTGTGTCCTCACACGATGCTGGCTGGCTGTACACTGGGGCCTCACACGTCGCTGGCTGGCAGTACACTGTGGCCTCACACGTCGCTGTCTGGCTGTACACTGTGGCCTCACACGACGGTGGCTGGCTGTACACTGTGGCCTCACACGACGCTGGCAGGCTGTACACTGTGTCCTCACACGATGCTGGCTGGCTGTACACTGGGGCCTCACACGTCGCTGGCTGGCTGTACACTGTGGCCTCACACGTCGCTGTCTGGCTGTACACTGTGGCCTCACACGACGCTGGCTGGCTGTACACTGTGGCCTCACACGTCGCTGTCTGGCTGTACACTGTGGCCTCACACGACGCTGGCAGGCTGTACACTGTGTCCTCACACGACGCTGTCTGGTTGTACACTGGCTTCACACGACGCTGGCTGGCTGTACACTGTGGCCTCACACGTCGCTGTCTGGCTGTACACTGTGGCCTCACACGTCGCTGGCTGGCTGTACACTGTGGCCTCACACGTCGCTGGCTGGCTGTACACTGTGGTCTCACACGTCGCTGTCTGGCTGTACACTGTGGCCTCACACGTCGCTGTCTGGCTGTACACTGTGGTCTCACACGTCGTTGTCTGGCTGTACACTGTGGTCTCACACGTCGCTGGCTGGCTGTGTACTGTGGCCTCACACGTCGCTGTCTGGCTGTACACTGTGGTCTCACACGTCGCTGTCTGGCTGTACACTGTGGCCTCACACGACGCTGGCTGGCTTTACACTGTGGCCTCACACATCGCTGTCTGGCTGTACACTGTGGCCTCACACGTCGCTGGCTGGCTGTACACTGTGGCCTCACACGTCGCTGTCTGGCTGTACACTGTGGCCTCACACGTCGCTGGCTGACTGTACACTGTGGTCTCACACGTCGCTGTCTGGCTGTACACTGTGGTCTTACACGTCGCTGTCTGGCTGTACACTGTGGCCTCACACGACGCTGGCTGGCTTTACACTGTGGCCTCACACATTGCTGTCTGGCTGTACACTGTGGCCTCACACGTCGCTGGCTGGCTGTACACTGTGGCCTCACACGACGCTGGCTGGCTTTACACTGTGGCCTCACACGTCGCTGTCTGGCTGTACACTGTGGCCTCACACGACGCTGGCTGGCTGTACACTGTGGCCTCACACGACGCTGGCTAACTTTACACTGTGGCCTCACACATCGCTGTCTGGCTGTACACTGTGGCCTCACACATCGCTGTCTGGCTGTACACTGTGGCCTCACACGTCGCTGGCTGGCTGTACACTGTGGCCTCACACGTCGCTGTCTGGCTGTACACTGTGGCCTCACACGTCGCTGGCTGGCTGTACACTGTGGCCTCACACGTCGCTGTCTGGCTGTACACTGTGGCTTCACACGACGCTGGCTGGATGTACTCAGTGGTCTCACACGACGCTGTCTGGCTGAACACTGTGGCCTCACACGTCGCTGTCTGGCTGTACACTGTGGCCTCACACGTCGCTGTCTGGCTGTACACAGTGGTCTCACACGACTCTGTCTGGCTGTACACTGTGGCCTCACACGTCGCTGTCTGGCTGTACACTGTGGCCTCACACGTCGCTGTCTGGCTGTACACTGTGGTCTCACACGTCGCTGGCTGGCTGTACACTGTGGCCTCACACGTCGCTGGCTGGCTGTACACTGTGGCCTCACACGTCGCTGGCTGGCTGTACACTGTGGCCTCACACGACGGTGGCTGGCTGTACACTGTGGCCTCACACGACGCTGGCAGGCTGTACACTGTGTCCTCACACGATGCTGGCTGGCTGTACACTGGGGCCTCACACGTCGCTGGCTGGCAGTACACTGTGGCCTCACACGTCGCTGTCTGGCTGTACACTGTGGCCTCACACGACGGTGGCTGGCTGTACACTGTGGCCTCACACGACGCTGGCAGGCTGTACACTGTGTCCTCACACGATGCTGGCTGGCTGTACACTGGGGCCTCACACGTCGCTGGCTGGCTGTACACTGTGGCCTCACACGACGGTGGCTGGCTGTACACTGTGGCCTCACACGACGCTGGCAGGCTGTACACTGTGTCCTCACACGATGCTGGCTGGCTGTACACTGGGGCCTCACACGTCGCTGGCTGGCAGTACACAGTGGCCTCACACGTCGCTGTCTGGCTGTACACTGTGGCCTCACACGACGGTGGCTGGCTGTACACTGTGGCCTCACACGACGCTGGCAGGCTGTACACTGTGTCCTCACACGATGCTGGCTGGCTGTACACTGGGGCCTCACACGTCGCTGGCTGGCTGTACACTGTGGCCTCACACGTCGCTGTCTGGCTGTACACTGTGGCCTCACACGTCGCTGGCTGGCTGTACACTGTGGCCTCACACGTCGCAGTCTGGCTGTACACTGTGGCCTCACACGACGCTGGCTGGCTGTACACTGTGGCCTCACACGTCGCTGTCTGGCTGTACACTGTGGCCTCACACGTCGCTGGCTGGCTGTACACTGTGGTCTCACACGTCGCTGGCTGGCTGTACACTGTGGCTTCACACGACGCTGTCTGGCTGTACACTGTGGCCTCACACGTCGCTGTCTGGCTGTACACTGTGGCCTCACACGACGCTGGCAGGCTGTACACTGTGTCCTCACACGACGCTGTCTGGTTGTACACTGGCTTCACACGACGCTGGCTGGCTGTACACTGTGGCCTCACACGTCGCTGTCTGGCTGTACACTGTGGCCTCACACGACGCTGGCTGGTTGTACACTGTGGCCTCACACGTCGCTGTCTGGCTGTACACTGTGTCCTCACACGACGCTCTCAGGCTGTACACTGTGTCCTCACACGACGCTGTCTGGTTGTACACTGTGGCTTCACACGACGCTCTCAGGCTGTACACTGTGTCCTCACACGACGCTGTCTGGTTGTACACTGTGTCCTCACACGACGCTCTCAGGCTGTACACTGTGTCCTCACACGACGCTGTCTGGTTGTACACTGTGGCTTCACACGACGCTCTCAGGCTGTACACTGTGTCCTCACACGACGCTCTCAGGCTGTACACTGTGTCCTCACACGACGCTGTCTGGCTGTACACTGTGGCCTCACACGACGCTCTCAGGCTGTACACTGTGTCCTCACACGACGCTGTCTGGTTGTACACTGTGGCTTCACACGACGCTGGCTGGCTGTACACTGTGGCCTCACACGACGCTGGCTGGCTTTACACTGTGGCCTCACACATTGCTGTCTGGCTGTACACTGTGGCCTCACACGTCGCTGGCTGGCTGTACACTGTGGCCTCACACGACGCTGGCTGGCTTTACACTGTGGCCTCACACGTCGCTGTCTGGCTGTACACTGTGGCCTCACACGACGCTGGCAGGCTGTACACTGTGTCCTCACACGATGCTGGCTGGCTGTACACTGGGGCCTCACACGTCGCTGGCTGGCTGTACACTGTGGCCTCACACGTCGCTGTCTGGCTGTACACTGTGGCCTCACACGTCGCTGGCTGGCTGTACACTGTGGCCTCACACGTCGCAGTCTGGCTGTACACTGTGGCCTCACACGACGCTGGCTGGCTGTACACTGTGGCCTCACACGTCGCTGTCTGGCTGTACACTGTGGCCTCACACGTCGCTGGCTGGCTGTACACTGTGGTCTCACACGTCGCTGGCTGGCTATACACTGTGGCTTCACACGACGCTGTCTGGCTGTACACTGTGGCCTCACACGTCGCTGTCTGGCTGTACACTGTGGCCTCACACGACGCTGGCAGGCTGTACACTGTGTCCTCACACGACGCTGTCTGGTTGTACACTGGCTTCACACGACGCTGGCTGGCTGTACACTGTGGCCTCACACGTCGCTGTCTGGCTGTACACTGTGGCCTCACACGACGCTGGCTGGTTGTACACTGTGGCCTCACACGTCGCTGTCTGGCTGTACACTGTGTCCTCACACGACGCTCTCAGGCTGTACACTGTGTCCTCACACGACGCTGTCTGGTTGTACACTGTGGCTTCACACGACGCTCTCAGGCTGTACACTGTGTCCTCACACGACGCTGTCTGGTTGTACACTGTGGCCTCACACGTCGCTGTCTGGTTGTACACTGTGGCTTCACACGACGCTCTCAGGCTGTACACTGTGTCCTCACACGACGCTCTCAGGCTGTACACTGTGTCCTCACACGACGCTGTCTGGCTGTACACTGTGGCCTCACACGACGCTCTCAGGCTGTACACTGTGTCCTCACACGACGCTGTCTGGCTGTACACTGTGGCTTCACACGACGCTGGCTGGCTGTACACTGTGGCCTCACACGACGCTGTCTGGTTGTACACTGTGGCTTCACACGACGCTGGCAGGCTGTACACTGTGGCCTCACACGACGCTGGCTGGCTGTGCACTGTGGCCTCACACGACGCTGGCTGGCTGTACACTGTGGCCTCACACGACGCTGGCTGGCTGTACACTGTGGCCTCACACGACGCTGGCTGGTTGTACATTGTGCCCTCACACGTCGCTGCAGTGAATATATATATATATATATATATATATATATATATATATATATATATATATATATATATATATTAGTATATTTTGGTAGCAGTCTTTCCTGTAGACATATATTATTAAATATGACCGAAAAAGTAAGATTAATAATTCTAACACGAATTTTCTCAATCTTTCGTACATTACGCTTCACTGTTGGAGGTAAATCAAAAATCACTTCTCCAAAATTCATTTTTATTTCTAGTCTGACGCGACACGGGCGCGTTTCGTAAAACTTATTTCATTTTCAAAGACTTCACAAATACACAACTGATTAGAACTTACGTATCTCTGATTTTATATCTACATTTGAGTGAGGTGGGAGGGGTGATGTGGCATTAACACAAGACAGAACAAGAGGGGATATTAATAGGGTATTAAAAGTATCAACACAAGACAGAACAGAAACAATGGGTATTGAATAGAAGTGTTTGTAGAAAGCCTATTGGTCCATATTTCTTGATGCTTCTATATTGGAGCAGAGTCTTGAGGTGGGTAGAATATAGTTGTGCAATAATTGGCTGTTGATTGCTGGTGTTGACTTCTTGATGTGTAGTGCCTCGCAAACGTCAAGCCGCCTGCTATCGCTGTATCTATCGATGATTTCTGTGTTGTTTACTAGGATTTCTCTGGCGATGGTTTGGTTATGGGAAGAGATTATATGTTCCTTAATGGAGCCCTGTTGCTTATGCATCGTTAAACGCCTAGAAAGAGATGTTGTTGTCTTGCCTATATACTGGGTTTTTTGGAGCTTACAGTCCCCAAGTGGGCATTTGAAGGCATAGACGACGTTAGTCTCTTTTAAAGCGTTCTGTTTTGTGTCTGGAGAGTTTCTCATGAGTAGGCTGGCCGTTTTTCTGGTTTTATAGTAAATCGTCAGTTGTATCCTCTGATTTTTGTCTGTAGGGATAACGTTTCTATTAACAATATCTTTCAGGACCCTTTCCTCCATTTTATGAGCTGTGGAAAAGAAGTTCCTGTAAAATAGTCTAATAGGGGGTATAGGTGTTGTGTTAGTTGTCTCTTCAGAGGTTGCATGGCTTTTCACTTTCCTTCTTATGATGTCTTCGATGAAACCATTGGAGAAGCCGTTATTGACTAGGACCTGCCTTACCCTACAGAGTTCTTCAAGAACTCTGAAGAACTCTGAAGGGTAAGGCAGGTCCTAGTCAATAACGGCTTCTCCAATGGTTTCATCGAAGACATCATAAGAAGGAAAGTGAAAAGCCATGCAACCTCTGAAGAGACAACTAACACAACACCTATACCCCCTATTAGACTATTTTACAGGAACTTCTTTTCCACAGCTCATAAAACGGAGGAAAGGGTCCTGAAAGATATTGTTAATAGAAACGTTATCCCTACAGACAAAAATCAGAGGATACAACTGACGATTTACTATAAAACCAGAAAAACGGCCAGCCTACTCATGAGAAACTCTCCAGACACAAAACAGAACGCTTTAAAAGAGACTAACGTCGTCTATGCCTTCAAATGCCCACTTGGGGACTGTAAGCTCCAAAAAACCCAGTATATAGGCAAGACAACAACATCTCTTTCTAGGCGTTTAACGATGCATAAGCAACAGGGCTCCATTAAGGAACATATAATCTCTTCCCATAACCAAACCATCGCCAGAGAAATCCTAGTAAACAACACAGAAATCATCGATAGATACAGCGATAGCAGGCGGCTTGACGTTTGCGAGGCACTACACATCAAGAAGTCAACACCAGCAATCAACAGCCAATTATTGCACAACTATATTCTACCCACCTCAAGACTCCGCTCCAATATAGAAGCATCAAGAAATATGGACCAATAGGCTTTCTACAAACACTTCTATTCAATACCCATTGTTTCTGTTCTGTCTTGTGTTGATACTTTTAATACCCTATTAATATCCCCTCTTGTTCTGTCTTGTGTTAATGCCACATCACCCCTCCCACCTCACTCAAATGTAGATATAAAATCAGAGATACGTAAGTTCTAATCAGTTGTGTATTTGTGAATTCTTTGAAAATGTAATAAGTTTTACGAAACGCGCCCGTGTCGCGTCAGACTAGAAATAAAAATGAATTTTGGAGAAGTGATTTTTGATTTACCTCCAACAGTGAAGCGTAATGTACGAAAGATTGAGAAAATTCGTGTTAGAATTATTAATCTTACTTTTTCGGTCATATTTAATAATATATATATATATGTATATATATTGTACCTAGTAACCAGAACGTCGTACTCGGCCTAGTATGCAAGGCCCGATTTGCTTAATAAGCCAAGTTTTCCTGAATTAATAAATTTCTCTAATTTTTTTCTTATGAAATGATAAAGCTACCCATTTCATTATGTATGAGGTCAATTTTTTTATTGGAGTTAAAATTAACGTAGATATATGACCGAACCTAAGCAACCCTACCTAATGGTAGGAGTAATGGAATAATGCTACATCCGGTAGAGAAAATTAGTGTGGAGGCTCCGAAATAACACTCTTTTAAGGGGGGAGGAGTGTTACGATATATCGTATCGTGTTATTTCATCGCATAAAGGCATGATTATTTAAGTCATACGTTCATTATTACAGGAAGAACGAGGTTAACAACCATGGAGGTCGTTAACGGTCAGCACGGTATGGCTCGTCCGGTGGCGGGAATTTCTGTTAGCCAATCAGAACCACCGGGCGAGGTAACGTGTGCTGGCCGGAGCATGTGGAGAGACAGACATCTACTCCCCTCCATTGAGTCAACAGGCTGTCGTCGCGTTTGGATGTGTGACCAACGGACCCAACTGTTAGTGTGCTCCACCTTCATGAAGGAAGAGGACCTCGAGGCATGGTCGACGTTCTTGAAAGTTATGGAAGATAACAGCTTTGAGATTTAGAGGTCGGCGTGGAGAATACGCGCTGATTTTCCTGATAGCGGTACAAATTGCAGGAAAGTAGATGATTTATAAGTGGGAAGATCAATCGGACGAGAGACGACCGTAGCAAGGTCGTAGTATCTCTCTCTCTCTCTCTCTCTCTCTCTCTCTCTCTCTCTCTCTCTCTCTCTCTCTCTCTCTCTCTCTCTCTCTCTCTCTATATATATATATATATATATATATATATATATATATATATATATATATATATATATTTTGGAAGCAGTCTTTCTTGTAAACATATGTTGTTAAATATGACCGAAAAAGTAAGATTAATAATTCAAACACGAATTTTTTCAATAATTCTTATGTTTCTTTTTACTGTCGATGGTAATTGAAAAAGCAATTCTCCAAAATTAATTTTTATTTCTAGTCTAACGCGACGCTTGAACGCGCTTCGTAATAACTTATTACATTTTCAAAGACTTTAGTTTACACACACACAATTGTAACCTGAAAACACTATACAGAGTTTTACTGAATGCTAACATTGAACAGCTTGTCTTATATACTTGCATATGGGTACGGATCGTCATTAAACGGAGGAAAGGGTCCTGAAAGATATTCTTAATAGGAATGTTATTCCTACAGACAAAAATCAGAAGATACAATTGACCATTTACTCTAAAACCAAAAAAACGGCCAACCTACTCATGAAAAACACTCCAGACACAAAGCAGAATGCCTTTAAAAAAGACCAACGTCTATGCCTTCAAATGCCCACTTGGGGACTGTAAGCCCCAAAGAACTCAGTATATAGGCAAGACAACAACATCTCTTTCCAGACGATTAACAATGCATAAGCAACCGGGCTCCATTAAGGAACATATAATCTTTTCTCAAAACCAGACCATCACCAGAGAAAACTTAACAAACAACACAGAAATCATCGAAAGATACAGCGATAGCAGGCGGCATGACATCTGCGAGGCACTATACATCATAAAGTCAACACCAGCAATCAACAGCCAATTATTGCACAACTATATTTTACCCACTTGAAGACTCCGTACTAATATAGAAGCATCAAGAGGAAGTATGGGCCAATAGGCCCTTTGTAGTTTCTTCCATTCTTCCCTTTCACTTATCCAATTTATACCCCATAACCGTGTTCTGTCTTGTGTTGGTCAAAAGTTTGTTCACCTCATCCAAAACTGTTTCAACATATCCCCTCACCCAAATGCGAGTATATAAGACAAACTGTGTAGCGTTAGAATTAGTAAAACTCTGATAAGTGTTTTCAGGTTACAAGTTGTGTGTGTGTGTGTAAACTAAAGTCTTTGAAAATGTAATATGTTATTACGAAACGCATTCAAGCGTCGCGTCAGACTTGAAATAAAAATGAATTTTGGAGAATTGCTTTTTCTAATTACCATCGACAGTAAAAAGAAACATAAGAAATATTGAGAAAATTCGTGTTAGAATGATTAATCTTACTTTTTCGGTCATATTTAACAACATATGTTTCTTATAAACACTGCTACCAAAATATACTAATATATCATCATATATATGCACCAAAATATTGTATAATAACCTCACCGTCTATATGCACCAATAACATCACCATATATATGCACCAATAACATCACTATATATATGCACCAATAACATCACCATATATATGCACCAATACCATCACCATATATATGCACCAATAACATCACCATATATATGCACCAATAACATCACCATATATATGCACCAATAACATCACCATATATATGCACCAATATCATCACCTAATATATGCACCAATAACATCACCGTATATATGCACCAATAACATCACCGTATACATGCACCAATAACATCACCGTATACATGCACCAATAACATCACCGTATACATGCACCAATAACATTACCATATATATGGACCAATAACATCACCGTATACATGCACCAATAACATTACCATATATATGGACCAATAACATCACCGTATACATGCACCAATAACATCACCGTATACATGCACCAATAACATCACCGTATACATGCACCAATAACATCACCGTATACATGCACCAATAACATCACCGTATACATGCACCAATAACATCACCGTATACATGCACCAATAACATCACCGTATACATGCACCAATAACATCACCGTATATATGCACCGCACCAATACACTCAACGCTCCGCGTGAAGCAGAACACTCGAGCACTCATAAGGAGAAAGCATCAAGACAACGAGGGCCTGGTGATGAGGTCTGACGTGCGGTGTGTATTGAGCGCCACCGGGAACCGGAGCCACGCTGGTCGCCTGGAATGTTTCTCATTCCGCAGACAAATTTGGCTTCTGAAACATCTGCCATGTTATCAGAGGCTCATCATTACTGAGAGCGTTGATCAAAGGTTTGGCAGGGTCTCTCTCTCCCTCTCTCCCTCTCTCTCTCTCTCTCCCTCTCTCCCCCATCTGGTTAAAATGAACCATGAATAGGGGTTTTCTCAAATGTAGACACTTGCAAGAAAGAAAATCTGCATTTCATGAGTTAATAAAAATACCTGTAATAAAACCCACAATTACTTTATTAATTTAGTGAATGAATATTGCAACAAGATATCTGCGTATCAAATGTTATTCAATGTTTTAATGTATTTCTAGTTCAACCAACAAAGGTGGCCTTGAACATTTTTACACAAATCAGCATCACTCACCCTGGATTTTCAACCACTTGGACTGGACTGTAGAGCGAAGGTCTCGCTTCATGCAGGTCGGCGTTCAATCCCCGACTGTCCACAAGCGGTTGGGTACCATTCCGTTCCCCCGTCCCATCCCAAATCCTTTTCCTGGCCCCTTCCCAGTGCAATATAATCGTAATGGCTTGGCACTTTCCACTGATAGCTCCCTTCCTCCTTCACCCTGGATTTTTTTTTTTTTTGTATGCTTCTTAACCGACCCTCGAGTGAGTTTGTGAAGCTATGAATGGATCCAGCTCCAAACTGTGATCGAACAAGCTCAGACTCATCTGTGTAGTTTGATAGGAAAGAAACGTGTCATTATTTTATAGATTTAATGGTAGTAAGACGTCACTTCTCAGCACTGTAGTTTAGCATCTTTATTGTCGTTCATTTGACTCGCCAATCTCAGTGGGATAATGGGATAAGGAATTTTTCTTTTGGCCTACATTGAACCTTGCAGCTTCATACAAGCAGGAAAGGGATATAAGCTGATGTGTCGTCTCTGCGTTTATATGTAAATAAACTGTATACCACACTAATCTTGATGTAACATTTCATTCACCGTGATGTTGGGATCTAACTTCCTGCTGTGTAGCAGCCCCAACACATGCGTTCCAGTAATGATATAATTTATATCCAACGAGGTCTCATGTCATATGTTTTCTGTCAGGAATCATTCTCCTCCAGCCTGGCCTATCGTCAGGTGCGACACACATTATAAGGCTGGGCCTTCACCTTGCCCAAGATCAAGAAATCTTAGAGAAAAAATTAATCAAGGCATCTCCCTCGTCAGTATCATCCAAAGACAATTTTATAGTACAACGGTATACATAGCATATATACATGTTAATTCATTGTACCTGTCAATCCATTGCCGTCACCAGGCAGTGAGTCGTCTATGATGTATCAATAAAGACTATCACTTCATATTTTTGCACTATTTCTGTCTACTAATTTCAGGTAACTTCCTCAGGTTCCTCCCTCAACGCCGTTCTCCACACTCTGTACACATCTTCCTCGGGAGACTCTCAAACGCCTTGTACGACGAACCATCACACTGTATTTCCCAATGAAACTACCCAAATTATTCTGAATTAAATTAAATTAAATAGAAAATAGTGATTGGACTATACATACTAATAGCAATTTTGTGATAAATTTGTCTGATAGTCTTGGTGAAACACATCATTACTGTTCGTAGTTATGACATGAGCTTCAGTGCCACAAGAATAATAAATAGTGTTGAAATAGTGAAAGGATTTTTTAACTTGGAAAAAAATAAAAGTGACTTGCCAATTGATGATATCAGTATATGCAAAGGTATAGTGTACAGTGCATTGTCTAACATTATATTGCCAAACTGTTCACACATTATTTAATGCCCTTGAAAATATAAATAAAAATAAAGAATTGCATGTTACTAAACAAGACAAATCAGATGCTTTTGAAATTATGAACCAAAATGACCATATTAAAAAAATGAATGTGATATTAAATGATTATGATACATATATAACATTGACAAAGAATCCATTGCGAGCTGTATACCAAAAAGTAATTTAAAAAAAACAAAATTTGTTGAAAGGTTTCTAATAATAACAACCGTTGAATAATCTTTCATTTAATTTAAGAAATCCATGACTGTAACTCCATCTGTGGAAAATTTCCACCTAAAGAGTTTAGCAAATATTAGTTAGTCTTTATGTAGTGTATTATAGAACAAAGAGCACATGGATCATACCCTGCTATTTCTAGATCAGCCAAGGCCACTGAGAACAGAGGGATTGTTGGGTCAGCATATCTCAACCATATCGAGACGCTATACACATGAAAGACATCTGTAATGGTTCTACCTTATTACATAAATAAATCAAATAGCCATATTAATTATTATGGTAATACTCTAAAATAAATAAATATGATCAATAAATCACTGTTTAACCAAATACATTTGATAAACATGAGCAAATAATCAAATGTTTAAACCCAGGGGGGGGGGGGTAACCATACACACCGCCCTGATGCAGTCATCTGGTGGCGGTCGCCAGCCAGTGTCAATAAGGCAGTTACTCTGAAACATGACAACAGATCAGGTCCTGCTTTAACCTTGACGACGAGCGGATTTCTGGACACCTCTTCCACCTGGGAGCCGCCGGATCGTGTTATGTTTTCGCGATTTTGGATTTCATACTGCCGTTTGGCATCCTTAGTCAAAGATCCGGTTTGTACGACACCTGACGCACATATCGCATTGGGTCACAAGACGGTTGACAGATTTTTCATGTGTTCTGGCTGGTTCTCCCGGCGGGGTGACAGTGTCCGGCGCCGGCATGGCCAAGAGGAGCCGGGAGTTTTTCTCATCTCTCAAAAGAGAGATGAGAAAAAAAGGGTCATTAGTGAGAAAGAAGAGGTGAGAGAAAAAAAAGAGAGGAGGAAGCTTTATCCGGCCACGCGTTGCTGTGGCTGTTGCTGAGCCACAGCAACCTTCTCCTTTCTCCAGGTCCTCCCAACCATTTCCACCCTTCCCCGTCCCCTCGTCGTACTCAATCATTCCTCACTCCTCTGTCCCCTTGTCCTCCCAACCATTCCCCTCTCCCTCGTCCCCTCGTCTTTACAACCATTCCTCACTCCCTCGTCCCTTTTTCCTTCCCATCATCCCCCACTACAGTATCCCCTCGTACTCCTAACCATTCCCCAAGCCACCGTCCCCTCGTCCTCCCCACTATTTCCCACTCCCCCGTCCCCTCGTCCTCCCTACCATTTCCCCCTCCCCACTATCCCCCACTCCCCTATCCCTTATTCTTCCCCACCATTTTCCATTCCACTGTCCCTTCATATCTCCCACTCCCCCGTCCCCTCGTCCTCCCTACCATTTCCCCCTCCACTGTCCCCCTCGTCCTCCCCACTATCCCCCACTCCCCTGTCCCCTCGTCCTCCCTACCATTCCCCCCTCCCACGCCCCTCGTCCTCCCCACCATTCCTCACTCCCTCGTCTGATGATCAAATGATCTGATGTTCAAATCAGAAAATTGGGAACATCAAATGATCTGGGGCTAGATTCACGAAGAAGTTAAGCTTGTTAACTCTGTAATAAATGTAACCAAAGCCATCAAAGATTTCCCATTACTGACATATAAAAAAGTTCAAAAAAACGAAATGAAAACAATGAAAAAGTATAAAATAAACTATACTCACGAAATGGATAATATGGTAAACAACACAGCTCCATTCCAACGCAATCTCACACAAATTAATTAAATCAAAATGAAAAATCGAAGTCATTGAAAATTTTATTTATCAATGAAATCGGAAACATTGAAACGGAATCGTAACATAATTAGTATAGCATGTGTTCGTCTTATGTGCAACAGATGGCGACGTTTTTAAAAAACGCATGTTTTAACCTGTCACAGGTGGTGGCATCTATATAGTATTATATAAAAACACGTGAGTATTTGAATGGAACGTTGTGTCAAAATTTCAAAGCAATCGGTGAAGAACTTTAAGGGTTGTGTTGTGCACAGCACATGTTGCTCTTATGTCCAATAGATAGCGCTGTTTAAAAAAAAACATGTTTTTCCTGTCACAGGTGAGACATGTATATAGTAGGTATATAAAAATACGCGCCTATTCGAATGCCACATTGTGTCAAAATTTGAAAGAAATCGGTAAAGAGGTTTCGAAGATTTCCCTCACGTGAAAACACATGAAAAACCCAGTTTGCCCCCCCCCCCAAAAAAAAAAGTTTTTTTTTACCGTCACAGACGTGACATCAATGTAGTATGTATATAAAATCCCGCTCGGATGCTAATGGAACGTTGTGGGAAAATTTCAAAACAATCGATGAAGAAATTTCGGACATAATTGATTATGAACAAACGAACTTTTCCATTTTTATTAATATACTAGCTGTACCCGGCCATGCGTTGCTCAGCAACGCTTGTGCATTGCTGAGCCACAGCAACCTTCGCTCTGGCTCCCAGTCCTCCCCACCATTCCCCCTTCCCCGTCCCCTCGTTCTCCCAACCATTCCTCACTTCCTTATCCCTTCATCCTCCCAGCCATTCCCAACTTCCCCGTACCCTCGCTTTGCCCGCCATTTACTCCCTCCTCCATCCCTATGTTCTCCTCACCATCCCCTACTTCCCCATCCCCTTCGTCAGATGCATTCCCAAATGTTGTGTTCCTATCAGAAAATTGGGAACATTAAATGATCTGATGTTCCCATCACAGAAATATAACAAAAACAATTTAAAAAGGAAATAAAATAAATGACAAAATTAAATAATAAACTATACTCACGAAATTGGTGGGTATGTATGAGTTTTTTACCATACATTACCAATGTATGGTAAACAAGAAAGCACAATTCCACCAAAGTGTCACAAAATAATTAAATCAAAGTGAAAATAATTCTAAATTTATGAAAATTCAATTTATCAATGAAATTGGAAACATTGAAATGGAATCGTAACATATTTAGAGCGTGAGTTGCTCTTACATGCAACAGATGGCGCTGTTTGTTTTTTAAAAGTGTATTTACTTGTCACAGGTTTGGCATCTATAATTATACTCACGAAATGAAATGTATTGTAAACAACACAGCTTAATTCCAACGCAATGTCACACAAAATAATTCAATAAAAATTAAAATAAATCAAAATATATGAAAATTTATTTTGTCAATGCAATCAGAAACAATGAGATGGAATCGTAACATATTTAGTATAGTGTGTATGGCTCTTACGTGCAATGTTGCATTTACTTATACTTACGAAATGAATGGTATGGTAAGCAATACAGATCAATTCCAACACAATGTCACACAAAATAATGAAATTAAAATTAAAATAAATCGAAATCTATGAAAATTCAATTTGTCAATGTAATCGGAAACATTGAAATGGAATTCATAACATATTTAGAGTATCGTATGTTACCAAAAAACTTTTGACATTCACATGTGTAGCATGTATATAGTATAGTAGTAGTAGGCATCCTTCAGTCTCGGAAGACTATTGAGTTGCGCCCTGACAGAGCGCAAAGCCTGGGTAGGTAGATATAGAGAAGAAGCTGTTACCCCATGCAGCAGGTCCAACCTCTCCACGTTGTTGAAATTATCCAATAGAAAGGCAAATGCCAATACAGAGGGTTCCAGCAACGTCGCAGGAGCTGCCAGAACGAGGTCGACGTCAACAACGAACTGCCTTAGGGACTCCGACTCCGGATTTTTCCTCAAGGTTGACTCCTGAAGCCTTTCCCAAAAAAGGGTTATGGCCGCAAGGCAGCGGAGGTTTAAAATCAGGGTTTTCCTTTCCCTAGATGGGCTGCCTTCCCAGGCTATCGAGTCCCATCTACCCGGAGCAGCTGGGTTTAAGGCGCCAGAGACACGCCCTCGCCCCTTCTCCTGTCAGTAAAAGCAGTTCCGCCAGACTTAAAGACTAAGCCACCCGTGCAGGCCAGGAGTTGGACTTGGTTGTCAGAGGCTGTTGGAGACGCATGCCGTATAGGAGCATTTTATAGGTCATGGGAGCTCGTCCCCCATTACCACCCCCTGGCTATGACAATCCCTTGGAACCCATCTATATAGTAGGTATATAAAAACACGTGCATATTCGAATGGAACCTTGTGTCAGAATTTCAAAACTATCGGTGAAGAACTTAGAGAGATTACTGCGTGAATTGCTCTTACGTCCAACAGATGGTGCTGTTTTTCAAAAAAGGATTTTTTCTTGTCTCAGGTGAGGCATGTATATAGTAGTTAAATAAAAACACGCACCTATTCAAATGCAACGTTGTGTCAAAATTTCAAAGAAATCGGTAAAGAGGTTTCGAAGATTTCTCTCACATGAAAAACACAGTTTTTCAAAAGAAGCATGTTTTTTTCCCTTCACAGATGTGACATCAATATAGTATGTATATAAAAACCCGCTCGGATGCGAAAGGAACATCGTGTGAAAATTTCAAAGGAATCGGTGAAGAACTTTCGGAGATTAGCGATTTTGATGAAACGAACATTTCCATTTTTATTTATATAGACTAGCTATACCTGGCCACAGCAACCTTTCCCCTGTGTCCCAGTCCTCCCCACCATTTCCCCCGTCCCCTGTCCCGTTGTCCTCCTAACCATTTTTCACTCCCCCTGTCCCCTCGTCCTGCCAACCATTCCCCACTTCCAAATCCCCTCGTCCTCCCCACCGTTCCCCCCTTCCCACGTCTCTTTGTCCTCCCCCACTATCCACTACTCCATCGTCCTCTCGTCCTCCTATCCATTCCCCACTCCTTCGTCTCCTCGTCCTCCCCACCTTCTCCCACTCCCCGGTCGCCTCATTCTCCCTACCATTCCTCCCTCCCCCATCCCCCCCTTCCTCTGTCCCCTCGTCCTCCTAACCATTCCCCACTCTATCGTCCCCTCGTTCTCCCCACCATATCCCACTCCCCTGTCCCCTCGTCCCCACCATCTCCAACTCCCCCGTTCCCTCGTCCTCCCCTGTTCCCTCGTCCTCCCCTCCATCCCCCACTCCCATTCCATCGACCTCCGCCATTATTCCCCACTACCTTGTCCGAAGCATTCACAAATGATCTGATGTTCCCACCACTGAAATATAAGTATAACAGTTTAAAACAAAATTAATAAAATGAAAAAAATAAAAAAATAAACTATACTCATGAAATGAATGGTATGGTAAATAACACTGCTCAATTCCAGTGCAATTTCACACAAAATACTTTAATCAAAATGAAAATAAGTAAATATCTATGAAAATTCAATTTATCAATGCAATCGAAAACATTGAAATGGAATTGCATCATATTTAGTTATATACAGCGTGTGTTGCTCTTACGTGAAACAGATGGCACTGTTTCTTATAAAAAGAATATGCATGTTTATACTATACAAAGAATATGTCACCTGTCACAAGTGTGCATCTATATATATACTTACGAAATGAACAGTATGGTAAACAACACAACTCAATTCCAATAAATTATTACTAAAAATAATTAAATCAATATGAAAATATTTCATAATCGTTGAAATTCAATTTATCAATGCAATCGGAAACATTGTAATGGAATTAAAACATATTTAGTATAGCATGTATTGCTGTTACATGCAACAGATGGCGCGGTTTTACCAAAAAAACATGTTTTTACCTGTCACAGGTGTGGCATCTATATAGTAAGTATATAAAGAGACGTGCCTATTTGAATGCAACGTAGTGTCAAAATTTCAAAGCAATGGGTTAAGAACTTTAGGAGATTACAGTATGTGTTGCTCTTAAGTCCAACAGATGACGCTTTTTTAAAAAAAATGTTTTTTCCTGTCACAGGTAAAGCATGTATATAGTAAGTATATAAAAACACGCGCCTATTCGAATGTAACGTTGTGTCAAAATTTCAAAGCAATCGGTAAAGAGGTTTCGATCATTTCCCTCACATGAAAAACATGTTTTTTTGCGTCACAGACGTGACATCTATATAATCTATATAAATAAAAATGGAAATGTTCATTTGTGCATAACTGCTAATCTCTGAAAGTTCTTCACCGATTGCTTTGAAATTTTCACACAACGTTCCAATCGCATCCGAACACGTTTTCATATACATACTATAAAGATGTCATGTCTGTAATGGTAAAAAAACATGCTTTTTCTGAAAAACTGTATTTTTCATGTGTTTTTCATGTGAGGGAAATCTTTGAAACCTCTTTACCGATTGCTTAAAAATTTTGACACAACATTGCATTCAAATGGGCATGTCTTTTTATATATCTACTATATACATGCCTCACCTGTGACAGGAAAAAAAACATGCTTCTTTTAAAAAACAGCGCCATCTGTTGGACGTAAGAGCAACACACGCTGTAATCTCTGAAAGTTTTTCATCGATTGCTTTGAAATTTTGACACAACGTGGCATTCGAAAAGGCGCATCTTTTTATATACCTACTATATAGATGCCACCCATGTGACAGGTAAAAACACGAGTTTTTGAAAAATAGCGCCATTTGTCGCACATAATAGCAACATGCACGCTCTACTAAATATGTAATGAATTCCATTTCAATGTTTCCGATTGTAATGATACATTTTATTTTCATAGATTTCGATTTATTATATTTTTTATTGAATTATTTTTGTGACATTGTGTTGGAATTGAAGTCTGACTTCTTATGATATTACCCAGGACCAACGAGACCTCTTAAATATTGGTCTAAATTGTCAATTCATATCTAAATCAAAGATGCATCAAAAACGCCTGGAAATCGAAATGCTTCTGGACGATATCCATAAGCTAGACGACAACAAAAAAAGTCATCACCACTGACACACTTCAGGCTGAACTACTAGCAGAAGCGGGGAAAAAACGAGGAACATTCATTTACAATTTTAACCCCACGACTCAAAGAATTAGCAAAACAACTAAAAAATATGAAAGACGTAACAATAAGAAAAGCGGACAAGACAGCAGCATGTGTATTGATTCCTACCCAAGAATACATGAACAAAATTAGCAATATCCTTAGTGACGACACCAAATTTCAACGAATCACAAAGTACCCTGTGGAAGACCTTAAACACAAAGTAAACTAAACAATTACTGCAATCAACGCAAAGAAAGGTAGTGTGCATTTCACTAAACTCCAAGGCGACTATGGCTTAGGATATGCCTATGGCAATGTTAAGACACACAAACCAGGTAACCCACTGCGCCCAATAATCAGCCAAATACCAACTCCAACCTATCACCTGGCAAAAAGACTTAACGAACTCCTAACTCCATACACTCCAAGCAACTATAGTCTACAATCATCAGCAGATTTCCTAGAATTGATCAAATCTACTCAGCCCGATGGAATCATTGCTTCCCTGGACGTCGAATCTCTATTTACCAACGTCCCAGTCGACACACCCATAGGAATGATACTGGACAGAGTATACAGAGACGAGAGCACCCCCAAATTAGACATACCCGAGCCACACTTGAAGAGTCTTCTCGAAGCATGTACAAAGAAAGCCCCTTTCATCAGTCTACAAGGAGACATGTATCGACAAATAGACGGAGTAGCAATGGGCTCCCCCTTAGGAGTTTTATTTGCTAATTTTTATATGGGAACCTTCGAAGACAGAGTCTTCAGCAGCAGACAACAACCAACTGTATATTGCCGTTATGTAGATGACATATTTTTCATAGTAAGAGATTCAGATGAACTAATTGATCTAAAAATAGCCATCTGGAGAGAGAGTGAGTAAGTACTCTGATTTACACATGAAAATAGCGAAAATAAGTCTGCCATTCTTGGATGTACTAATAACAAAAACAGGAACCTCTTTAAGCACCAACGTGACGACACGTTGGTGCTTAAAGTGACACCAAGCCCACCAACATAGGATTATGCCTGAACGGTAGAAGTGAGTGCCCCCAAAGATACAAAGCCAGTGTTCTCAATGCTTATATTCGTCGAGCGCTTACCCACTGCTCTGAATGGAGCAACGTGAGTAGAGAGTTTGAAAGAGTAACTCAGGTATTGGTGAACAACGGATATAGCAACGCGGAAATAAATGCTACTATAAGAAGACACTTGGGCCGATGGTATAATCCTGAACCTAGAACAGAAACCACAATACCTCCAATAAAATTATATTACAAATCAACTATGTACAATGAACATAAAAAAAAGAGGAAAGAATAATAAAAAAAATAATTCATAAAGGAGTAAAAAGCATTACTTCTAACCAAATCATAGACCTGATAATATTCTACAAAACCAAGAAGACTTCCGAACTCCTTATCAAAAACAGCCCGAAGCCGACGGAGAACCCTCTACAGCAGTCAAGCGTTGTATACATGTACACTTGCCCCCACGAAGGATGTAACCTTCAATCTAAGTACATAGGTATGACGTCGACCAAGCTGACGAGGCGTTTGACATGCCATCTTCAATCCGGTGCCCCTAGGAATCATGAGACAAGCCCATGACATCAACTTAACAAGAGAAATGTTGAACAAAAATACCTGTAAAACAGACAAAACCCAAGATGCAAGATGATTACAAATTCTTGAAGCAATTCACATATGAATAGAACAACATACCATGAACACCCAAATCACGGAACTATTTACTCTACCCACCATGTGAGTAAGGACAAGACCAGAACATAACGAAGCCAACACAGAAGACAATGTTCAACATAACAGGCCAATTACACCTGATTAATCTTTGTATGTAGATAGGAACTGCCTCGTATCGGCCAATTGGCCTTCCGCAGTTACCTTTATTCATATGTTCTTATGTGCTTTATCCCCATTTATTCCCTATGTATCCCCCTTGTTATCACCTTTATTGTCTTATCACATGACCCAGTACGGGTATAAATCAACAAGTTCTGTCATTTCTTTTCACTTGAGAATGAACCATGGAAGTTCGAAACGTTGTGCAAATTGTATAAATAATTGTAATACATTCTATAGCAATTCACTTTTTTCTTTACCTTGATATAACGAAAATGAGTTTTGGAGAACTCCTCTTTCAGCTAAGCCCTGATGCTAGGAAAATAGTTAGAGGGATAGAAGCCGTAAATCAGAAGATAGTAAATGCAGAATATGCAGTCATATTCAATGAGACATTATATATATATATATATATATATATATATATATATATATATATATATATATATATATATATATATATATATATATATATATATATATAAATATATATATATATATATATATATATATATATAAATATATATATATATATATAAATATATATATATATAAATATATATATATATATATATATATATATATATATATATAAATATATATATATATATATAAATATATATATATATATAAATATATATATATATATATATATATATATATATATATATATATAAATATATATATATATATATATATATATATATATATATATATATATATATATAAATATATATATATATATATATAAATATATATATATATATATATATATATATATATATATATATATAAATATATATATATATATAAATATATATATATAAATATATATATATATATAAATATATATATATAAATATATATATATATATAAATATATATATATAAATATATATATATATAAATATATATATATATATATAAATATATATATATATATAAATGTCGTACCTAATAGCCAGAACGCACTTCTCAGCCAACTATGCATGGCCCGATTTGCCTAATAAGTCAAGTTTTCATGAATTAATGTTTTTTCGACGACCTAACCTACCTAACCTAACCTAACCTAACTTTTTCTGCTACCTAACCTAACCTAACCGATAGAGATAGGTTAGGTTAGGTTAGGTAGG
>NC_091150.1:62500806-62630806 GCF_040958095.1 Procambarus clarkii | reverse complement strand
GGCCAATCATTAGCCAGATACCTACACCCACGTACAGACTGGCGAAGCGACTCAACGGCCTGCTGACTCCTTGTGTCCCTTGCACCTTCAGCCTGAAGTCTCCAAAGGAATTTGTTGACTTACTGTGGGGCACACGGGCCACAGGGATAAGAGCCTCGTTGGACGTAGAATCACTGTTCACCAACGTACCTGTGGACGAGACAATCGGGATGATAGCCGACAGAGTGTATCGTGATCCAGCCTGTACTCCTCTTGACATACCAGAAAATATTCTAAGGAAACTACTCCAAGCTTGTACTAAACAGGCACCCTTCTTGAGCCCGGATGGGCACATGTATAAGCAAGACGATGGGGTCGCCATGGGTTCTCCCCTAGGTGTTCTGTTTGCAAACTTCTACATGGGTACCATCGAGCAAAAAGTCTTAGTCGACATGAACTTGAAACCGGCCATATACTGCAGGTATGTTGACGACATTTTTACACAGGTACCTGATGTCAGACATCTGCAGGAGCTGAAGGAGGCATTTGAGCAGAGTTCCGTGCTGCGTTTCACTTACGAGATGGAAAAGGATTTTAAGCTGCCCTTTCTAGATGTAACAGTCATGGAAAAGAGCGGAGGTTTCCACACTGCAGTCTACACTAAGGAAACGAACATAGGAATGTGCCTAAATGCCAACAGCGACTGCCCAGACAGGTACAAGAGGAATGTTGTTAACGCATATGTCGACCGTGCTCTCAGCCACAGCTCAGAATGGAAGCAAGTCGACGAAGAACTCTGTAGGGTAAGGCAGGTCCTAGTCAACAACGGCTTCTCCAATGGTTTCGTCGAAGACATAAGAAGGAAAGTGAAACGCCATGCAACCTCTGAAGAGACAACTAACACAACACCTATACCCCCTATTAGACTATTTTACAGGAACTTCTTTTCCACAGTTCATAAAACGGAGGAAAGGGTCCTGAAAGATATTGTTAATAGAAACGTTATCCCTACAGACAAAAATCAGAGGATACAACTGATGATTTACTAAAAAAACCAGAAAAACGGCCAGCCTACTCATGAGAAACTCTCCAGACACAAAGCAGAACGCTTTAAAAGAGACCAACGTCGTCTATGCCTTCAAATGCCCTCTTGGGGACTGTAAGCTCCAAAAAACCCAGTATATAGGCAAGACAACAACATCTCTTTCTAGGCGTTTAACGATGCATAAGCAACAGGGCTCCATTAAGGAACATATAATCTCTTCCCACAACCAAACCATCGCCAGAGAAATCATAGTAAACAACACAGAAATCATCGATAGATACAGCGATAGCAGGTGGCTCGACGTTTGCGAGGCACTACACATTAAAAAGTCAACACCAGCAATCAACAGCCAATTAATGCACAACTATATTCTACCCACCTCAAGACTCCGCTACAATATAGAAGCATCAAGAAATATGGACCAATAGGCTTTCTACAATCACTTCCATTCAATACCCATTGTTTCGTGTTCTGTCTTGTGTTGATGAATTTAATACCCTATTAAATACCACCTCACCCCATCCACCTCACTCATATGTAGATATAAACAAATCGGAGATGTGTAAGTTCTATTCAGTTGTGTATGTGTAAACTAAAGTCTTTGAAAATGTAATAAGTTTTACGAAACACGTTCAAATGTCGCATCAGACTAGAAATAAAAATGAATTTTGGAGAATTGATTTTTGAATTACCACCAACAGTGAAAAGAAATGTACGAAAGATCGAGAAAATTCGTGTTAGAAATATTAATCTTACTTTTTCGGTCATATTTAATAATATATGTCTACAGGAAAGACTGATACCAAAATATACTAGTATATATATATATATATATATATATATATATATATATATATATATATATATATATATATATATATATATATATATATATATATATATATATATATATATATATATATGTATATAATCGTAGTGTCACGGTGCCCAGTGTTATTGTGCTATTTACTGTGGTGATTGCAATGTGTAGACCTATGTTCTAGGGGTTATTGAGAGCACTGGGGTCATTTGCAACAGTAAGTAAGTGTTGTGCAGTATTCTAATACTTGGAAATTAGAGTACTTGCCGTGTGTGTTATTGCAAAGAGGTTGTTATTTGATGATGATTGTTGCTAGTGTTGAGCAATCACCGTATGTGATTGCAGTTCAGTAAAGTCATTGTGGGGCAGTGTTCTAGAGGGTTCATGTCCTGTATGTTATTTTACTAGGTTCTGCAGTATTGTCATTGCAACCGGATTGTAACGTAAATCACTGTGATTTGTTAGTGTGATTTGTCACTGTCGTGGGTGAACTCGGCTGTAGACGAGTACTTGGGTACACATATATTCTCCTGTTATTCTGGTAGGACATCGAAGTCCAGTATTCAGTGAGGTGATTGCGAGGTAATTAATATAACGTAACCAAGGGAATGCCCATTGCTTTAAGAGTATTTGTTCTTTGACAATCTGAGTAACGTAGAATACGTTTGGGTTAATTTACTTTCCTGAAAGCAGCTACGGTAGTCTCAAGGAGCCTAGCCATCAGCCAGATAAGAATTAGAGTATTGTCTGTCGTAATTAAGGGTCAGTGGGCCGGGTAATTGACGTGTTTCAGGAAGTCAAAGTAATTAACCTCGATCCTTGTTTGATCGACTCACACGAAGGCTCCATTGTTCCATTAACGTAAAGTCGTTATTTATCTGCCCGGAAGTACCGGCACTTGATTGACTCGTGGGAGGAGTAACGTAATTTTAGAATAACGTAAACGTGGTGCCTAATTACCGTTATTAGCCACCTGAATTGGTCTGAGTATGGAAGGCTTAAACGGAATTCATACCTTAATGAAAATTGCTGAGCCAGTGTGAAAGGTTGCGTATTTTATTGTTTAATTATTGGTCTTGAGGATGGTAATTAATTACTCTAAAGGTAATCGCGAGTGATTACCGTTCTCTTAGCACTTTGGACATTGTAAATCAGAGTTTACCATCGCTGAGTGATTAGTAACCGATTAACGTAAATTAACGTAACTAGTAAAGAGATTAATCAGCTGTCTGGTAGTACAGGGATTAATGGGATTTTCTCACTGAATGCTCGACGGGTAGAGTGTTGTGTAATTTCCGCGTACCAAGTGACAGTTGTAAGAGTTATTAAATTAACGTAAATGTTACCTTGTTATTAACGTAAATCAATTGTTATTGATTGTTGATCGTCCATGGGACGGAGTGTTAACGTAAGGATTAATTTGAGGAAGGGTGCTGGAGTTGCCAGTGATCCCATTAGTTATTGTTGTCATGGAAAGACTACTGATTTGATTGCATTGCAACAGCTATTGCAGGTGTAGACTGCACTGAGGCGTAGAACAGTTAGGAGGTTACTGGAGACGTGTTTCAGAACCTACTGTGTCATTTGTTGTAATTGTGATTATAGATCTGTTAGTTCTTGTTTCTTGTTGATTCCTCTGTGGTCACGCTTATGTTCGAGTTAGTTCATTATGCAGTCCGTGGGGCTGGTGTCTAGCTGTCATTGATAGTGTCACAGGAAGGATTTCGAGTAACGTCATTGACATTTCTTTTTGTTTTGTTGTAGTAGTTAGTACTTTATTGAATAAACTAAGTTGTTATGGTTAACACTGTCTTTTCGTTACACCCCACACATTATTATTGTTATGCAAATGTTCTTCACACTCGACTAATAAAGTTGAGACTAGTTCTGAGCTTTGGACCAAATATACGGCACCACACAACAATAAATTATTGTTGTGAGAGCCCAGGACCAACTCGTTAGATTCGCTCCGGAGATTGGCGAAGGTCGACGACCTAGTGGGGGGGATTTCAATTTTCATTGGGGTCTCGGCGTTTGCTCGCGCCTAGTCAATTGTTCATACATGGTCCCAAAGTGAGGAATGAGCTGTTTACTACACTGGTGTGTTAGCTAAGCAAGTCCTTCCTCAGGCGACCTAATTGAATATCACGACAGGAATAAAGGTTAAAGAATAAAGAAAATTCTTAGAAATTTTTCGAGCTCAATTCCTTATACCAATTACATTTATTCCACCACTTAAAACTCTCACAGTGGTGTTGTTTGTATTGTTGGTGGTGGTGGTGGTGGTGGTGGTGGTAGTGGTGGTACTGGTGGTGGTGGTCGTATGGTTGCTACCTGGTCTATTAGGCAAACCAGGTATTGCATAGTAGGTCAAGTAGTGCATTATATCAATTAGGTACAATATTATATTTTATCAACAAACTGGAAGTCGTTCACGACTTCGTGTACCTGGGCTCCACAATCTCTGACTCCCTCTCCCTTGATACGGAGCTAAACAAACGCATCGGTAAGGCATCTACTACCATGTCCAGACTTACAACGAGAGAGTGGGCCAACAATAGGCTGAGTATACAAAGATTCAGGTTTACAGAGCCTGTGTCCTGAGCACTCTCTTTTATGGCAGTGAGTCTTGGACATTCCGTGGCCATCAGGAAAGACAACTGAATGCCTACCACATGCGCTGCCTTCGACACATCTTGGACATCACCTGGCAGGACACGGTGACAAACAACAACGTCTTGGGGAGAGCAAGAATCACCAGAATGTACACAATGCTGAAACAGAGACGAATGCGCTGCCTCCGGCTCGTTGTGCCAATGGGCGACGGCAGGATCCCCAAGGATCTCCTGTACGGAGAGCTGATGCAGGAAAAGCGTCCAACAGGCAAGCCCCAGCTACGGTACAAAGACGTATGCAAGAGTGACCTGAGAGCCATGGACGTCGATCTTGGTATGTGGAAAACACTGGCTGCAGACCGTTCAGCCTGGGGGCGGTCTGTTCAAAGAGGTCTCTCCAAGTTCGAGGAGTCACTTGCCAAGGAATCGGAGGCAAAGAGACAGAAGGAAAGCCGGTAGCCAGGAAGACAGACCAGAATCGGACTTCGTTTGTACTCGGTGTGGGATGGGCTGTGTTGGGGTTTACTCACTACTCTATTCTTACTCTGGAGTGAGCAATAGTTATGCTCAAGGTCACTCACCGTAGCCCTGCGGGTCTTCACTCGATCCTCACGGTGCCACTGCACGCCAGGAGAGTCTCCCAGTCAATCTCAACGGCCTCTGATTGAGAAGGAGTGGGAACACGACTCGTTCACTTGACTGTCATGTGCCCTCCCCAACAATCGGGCTCTACGGTTGACCACAAGGTCGCCAACTGGTGTTTTAGGTGGCCAGTAACACCTCAGTGGACTGGTGGAATTAGTGGTAGCCTTGGCAAGGTCACACTCAAAAGATCAGGAATCAGGCAGGTACTTACTGTTATCACTCTATGCTTTCCAGTATAATATAGCCACAAGATCAATGGAGGGGATGATATAAACACAAAGATAGTTTTGTATTTTACTTAAAATGCATGAAAGATATCACGAGGCCAAACAATAATATATAAATCAACTGATCCTGGCTGCGGCCGGTAGTTCCCACGAATAGTATGCACTCACTAAGTGGCAACACCTCCCCTCCTCGTCAAGTGTCAAGAACAGCTGATCGCCTGGCCCCCGCGCGAAAGTTTATTGCTTGTTTCTAGATTCACGCGCGCTGTTTCTTTAAGTTCTCCAATATTACCAGAAACTCGCACACTCGATATTGGCACAAATAGCACGTATTACTTAGTTACACTATACTCGGGCTCAAACAGTCGTTTCTACAATCAATGCTACAATGACTCACTGAAATGGTTTTCACTGCCCTTCATTCAATGACATATTATGAAGTATTAAACACTGGAGTTTTCAGTACTTTCTCTCGTGGGCGATAACGCAATAATTCACTGTACTCACAAATGATTTATCACTGCATGAACATAGACATATATGATGTATCTAAATCAAACATCAATACATGGAAAATAAATAGTTTCTGGGCACGTAGCCTAACTTTCAAATAATGGCATAATATTATATATAATTTATCAATATATGCTCACATCAAAATCTGTAGAAAGATATACAAATCACAGTAAATTTATCACTTGTTTCTGGTGCCTGTTCACACCAATAATAAACATGAATATTACAAGTACTCTTGATAGTACTGTCTTGCACACTGGTGCTTTACCGTGACATGGGTGAGACTTGCTCACGACATATAAAATCCTCAGGCTAGATAATATAGCCGAATAATATAGCTAACTAAAGGGGAATGGGGAGGGAACTAGAAACACCTACTTCAACCTATCCTCCGATGAGAGATGAGATGTAGCTCCTGGTCCTCGTGTTGGGAACGCCCCCACACACACGTCGTCGTGTCCTACCGGAACCACTCGTCGTCCCACCGTTTAGCGCGTCGTCTCCGTGCCTTCTTCCTCTGCAGGTCCGTCCTCCTTCTTGACTTCTTGAAGGGTTGGAGTCGGTCTCCTGGCCGTCGTCTTCTCCCAGCAACGGCTGCCGCCTACGTCTCAGCTGCAGTCGTCCGGATTCCCAAATAGTCCTCTCCTTCCTCAGCTACCCAGTGGCTCTGTCAGCCACTACGCCGTCACGAACTGGTGAACTGCCACAGACGTCACATACGTCACTGCACGGCTTCACTGCTTCTTGCACAGTACCTGACTGGAGCACTTGTTGCTCAAATAACCGTCGATTCCCTCTCTGGTTCAACACATGAACTAGGGAAGACCTCTCAGAGTACCGGCAGACTTCAGGTGACGCGTAAATCCACGGGAGCGGGAAACAACTGTCAAACTGACAGGACTAATCGTCGCACGTCCAACCTCTTTGACGTGTCGTGTCTGACTGATGGCGCCAGCGCGGCGCGCGGCCGGGACCCCCTTCCTTCGTGACGTCACTTTCGCCACGGGAGGTTTTCATTGGCTCCCGGTGCCACATTGCTGTCGGTGACCAATCCGGTGCCACTGACGTCACACGGTTTTGGCGGGGAATCAGGAAGGCCAGCGCCATCTTGGCTTCCTAAAGGGCCTATACTACAGGCCAAAATATTACTATTTCACTAATTTCTCGGCTCTCCGAGAACACTCTACTCTCTCCCATATATCAAATTGAAGCCTGCTACGTAGAGAATGCTTGGGAAAAGTAGACATGACTCTTACTGCAGGCGTGGGAGAAATATAAGGGGGGGAACACCGTCACAGCTGCCACTCTCGGATTGGCCTCATCAGTCACACCAGACGCTGCACCAGGATGGACAACCAGGGCGCAACTCCATAGTCTCCCGAGACTGAAGGATATAATATAATATATATATATATATATATATATATATATATATATATATATATATATATATATATATATATATATATATATATGTCGTACCTAGTAGCCAGAACGTATTTCTCAGCCTACTATGCAAGGCCCGATTTGCCTAATAAGCCTAGTTTTAATTAATTAATGTTTTTTTGACTACCTAACCTAACTTTTTCGGCTACCTAACCCAACCTAACCTATAAAGATAGGTTAGGTTAGGTTAGGTAGGGTTGGTTAGGTTCGGTCATATATCTACGTTAATTTTAACTACAATAAAAAAAAATTGACATCATACATAATGAAATGGGTAGCTTTACCATTTCATAAGAAAAAAATTAGAGAAAATATATTAATTCAGGAAAACTTGGCTTAATAGGCAAAGCGGGCCTTGAATAGTTGGCTGAAAAGTGCGTTCTGGCTACTAGGTACGACATATATACATATATATATATATACATATATATATATATATATATATATATATATATATATATATATATATATATATATATATATATATATATATATATATGCGAACAAGCCTGAATGGTCCCCAGGACTATATGCGAATGAAAACTCACACCCCAGAAGTGACTCGAACCCATACTCCCAGAAGCAACGCAACTGGTAACTACAGGGCGCCTTAATCCGCTTGACCATCACGGCCGTCAAAAGGAAGTGATAGCCGAGGCTATTTGAGCCACTTCCCCGACGGCAACTCGGATGGTAATCTTGGGCATAGCATTTCACCAAATCACCTCATTCTTTGGGGCACACGTGAGGAACACAAATGCGAACAAGCCTGAATGGTCCCCAGGACTATATGCGAATGAAAACTCACACCCCAGAAGTGACTCGAACCCATACTCCCAGAAGCAACGCAACTGGTAACTACAGGGCGCCTTAATCCGCTTGACCATCACGGCCGTCAAAAGGAAGTGATAGCCGAGGCTATTTGAGCCACTTCCCCGACGGCAACTCGGATGGTAATCTTGGGCATAGCATTTCACCAAATCACCTCATTCTTTGGGGCACACGTGAGGAACACAAATGCGAACAAGCCTGAATGGTCCCCAGGACTATATGCGAATGAAAACTCACACCCCAGAAGTGACTCGAACCCATACTCCCAGAAGCAACGCAACTGGTAACTACAGGGCGCCTTAATCCGCTTGACCATCACGGCCGTCAAAAGGAAGTGATAGCCGAGGCTATTTGAGCCACTTCCCCGACGGCAACTCGGATGGTAATCTTGGGCATAGCATTTCACCAAATCACCTCATTCTTTGGGGCACACGTGAGGAACACAAATGCGAACAAGCCTGAATGGTCCCCAGGACTATATGCGAATGAAAACTCACACCCCAGAAGTGACTCGAACCCATACTCCCAGAAGCAACGCAACTGGTAACTACAGGGCGCCTTAATCCGCTTGACCATCACGGCCGTCAAAAGGAAGTGATAGCCGAGGCTATTTGAGCCACTTCCCCGACGGCAACTCGGATGGTAATCTTGGGCATAGCATTTCACCAAATCACCTCATTCTTTGGGGCACACGTGAGGAACACAAATGCGAACAAGCCTGAATGGTCCCCAGGACCATTCAGCCGTGTTGGTCAAGCGGATTAAGGCGCCCTGTAGTTACCAGTTGCGTTGCTTCTGGGAGTATGGGTTCGAGTCACTTCTGGGGTGTGAGTTTTCATTCGCATATAGTCCTGGGGACCATTCAGGCTTGTTCGCATTTGTGTTCCTCACGTGTGCCCCAAAGAATGAGGTGATTTGGTGAAATGCTATGCCCAAGATTACCATCCGAGTTGCCGTCGGGGAAGTGGCTCAAATAGCCTCGGCTATCACTTCCTTTTGACGGCCGTGATGGTCAAGCGGATTAAGGCGCCCTGTAGTTACCAGTTGCGTTGCTTCTGGGAGTATGGGTTCGAGTCACTTCTGGGGTGTGAGTTTTCATTCGCATATAGTCCTGGGGACCATTCAGGCTTGTTCGCATTTGTGTTCCTCACGTGTGCCCCAAAGAATGAGGTGATTTGGTGAAATGCTATGCCCAAGATTACCATCCGAGTTGCCGTCGGGGAAGTGGCTCAAATAGCCTCGGCTATCACTTCCTTTTGACGGCCGTGATGGTCAAGCGGATTAAGGCGCCCTGTAGTTACCAGTTGCGTTGCTTCTGGGAGTATGGGTTCGAGTCACTTCTGGGGTGTGAGTTTTCATTCGCATATAGTCCTGGGGACCATTCAGGCTTGTTCGCATTTGTGTTCCTCACGTGTGCCCCAAAGAATGAGGTGATTTGGTGAAATGCTATGCCCAAGATTACCATCCGAGTTGCCGTCGGGGAAGTGGCTCAAATAGCCTCGGCTATCACTTCCTTTTGACGGCCGTGATGGTCAAGCGGATTAAGGCGCCCTGTAGTTACCAGTTGCGTTGCTTCTGGGAGTATGGGTTCGAGTCACTTCTGGGGTGTGAGTTTTCATTCGCATATAGTCCTGGGGACCATTCAGGCTTGTTCGCATTTGTGTTCCTCACGTGTGCCCCAAAGAATGAGGTGATTTGGTGAAATGCTATGCCCAAGATTACCATCCGAGTTGCCGTCGGGGAAGTGGCTCAAATAGCCTCGGCTATCACTTCCTTTTGACGGCCGTGATGGTCAAGCGGATTAAGGCGCCCTGTAGTTACCAGTTGCGTTGCTTCTGGGAGTATGGGTTCGAGTCACTTCTGGGGTGTGAGTTTTCATTTTCATATATATATATATATATATATGGTACCTAGTAGCCAGAACGCAGTTCGCGGCCTACTCTGCCAGCGCGATTTGCCTAATAAGCCAAGTTTTCCTAAATTTATATTTCTGGATTCTTTTTCTTATGAAATGATAAAGCTATTCATTTCATTGTGTATGAGCTAAGTTCTTTGATGGTGGTGGTATCCACCAATAACAGTACCAACCAGTACCACCACCACCACAACCACCAGTACCAACACCAGCAGTTCCAACACCACCAGAACCAACATCACCAGTACCACCACCACCACCACCACCACCACCAACATCACCAGTACCACCACCACCAGTACCAACACCACCAGTACCACCACCAGCACCAACACCACTAGAACCAACATCACCACCACCAGGACCAACACCACCAGTGCCAACACCACCAGTGCTAACACCACCAGTACCAACACCACCAATACCACCACCACTAGTACCAACACCACCAGAACCAACATCACCACCACCAGGACCAACACCACCAGTACCACCACGACCAGTACCAACACCACCACCACTAGTACCAACTCCACCAGTAACAACACCACCAGTACCACCAACACCTCCAGTACCAACACCAACACCACCAGTACCACCAACACCTCCAGTACCAGAACCAACACCTCCAGTACCAGAACCAACACCACCAGTACCAACACCAACACCACCAGTACCAACACCACCACCACCAGTACCAACACCAACACCTCCAGCACCAACATCACCACCAGTACCAACACCACCAGTACCAACATCACTAGTACCAACACCAACAGTACCACCAACACCACCAGTACCAACACTAAAACCACAAGTACCAACACCACAAGTACCAACACCACCAGTACCAACACCACCAGTACCAACACCACATCCACCAGTACCAACACCACCAGTACGAACACCACCACCGCCAGTACCAACTACCCAGGTACCAATAACACCACCACCAGTACCAACACGACCAGTACCACCACCACAAGTACCAACATTGCCACCACCAGTACCAGGACCACCAGTACGAACAACACCACCGCCAGTACCAACACCCCAGGTAACAATAACACCACCACCAGTACCACCACCACAAGTACGACCACCACAAGTACCAACACCACCAGTACCAACACCACTAGTACCATCACCACTAGTTCCAACACAACCAGTACCAACACCACCAGTACCACCACCACCAGTGCCAACACCACCAGTACCAACACCACCAGTACCAACACCAGTACCAACACCACCAGTACCAACACCACCAGTACCACCACCACCAGTGCCACCACCACCAGTACCAACACCACTAGTTCCAACACCACCTGTACCACCACCACCAGTGCCAACACCACCAGTACTAACACCAGTACCAACACCACCAGTACCACCACCTCCAGTACCACCACCTCCAGTACCACCACCACCAGTACCGACACCACCAGTACCAAAACCACTAGTACCACAACAACCAGTTCCAATACCACCAGTACCAACACCACCAGTACCAACAACACCACCAGTATAACCACCAACAACACCACCAGTATAACCACCACCAGTACCACCAGCACCACCACCAGTACAACCAACACCACCACCCGTTATAACACCAGTTCCAACACCACCAGATCCAACGCCACCAGTTCCAACACCACCAGTTCCAATACCACCAGTTCTAACACCAGTACCAACACCACCTTTACCAACACCAGTACCACCACCACCAGTACCAACTACCATCACTACAAGTTCCAACACAACCAGTACCAACAACAACACCACTAGAACTAACACCTTGGAGCTTGGACACGGGGGAGATACCAGATGCACTTAAAGTAGCAGACATAGCCCCTCTACACAAGGGAGGGAGCAAAGCATTGGCAAAAAATTATAGACCAGTTGCACTAACATCGCACATCATAAAAGTATTTGAGAGAGTGATTAGGAGTCAGGTCACCAATTTCATGGAGACCAATGACCTTCATAACCCAGGCCAACATGGATTTCGAGCGGGAAGATCGTGCCTCTCACAGCTACTTGAGCACTACGACAAAGTCACTGAGGCATTAGAAGAGAAACAGAATGCTGATGTGATATACACGGACTTCGCAAAGGCCTTCGATAAATGTGACCATGGCGTGATAGCACACAAAATGAAGTCAATGGGAATAACCGGTAAAGTAGGACGCTGGATACTCAGTTTTCTGTCAAACAGGACTCAGCGAGTAACTGTCAACCATATAAAATCTAGTCCAAGTGCAGTGAAAAGCTCTGTACCTCAGGGTACAGTCCTTGCACCACTGCTTTTCCTTATTCTCATATCAGATATAGACAAAAATACAAGTCACAGCTTCGTATCATCCTTTGCAGATGACACAAAAATCAGTATGAAAATTACCTCGGCTGAGGACATTGAAAAACTTCAAGCTGATATTAATAAAGTTTTCGACTGGGCATCAGAAAATAACATGATGTTTAACAGTGATAAATTCCAGGTACTCAGGTACGGTAAAAATGAGGACCTTAAACATAATACAGAGTACAAAACACAATCAAATGTACCCATAGTAGGAAAACAGCATGTAAAGGATTTGGGAATAATAATGTCTGACGACCTAACGTTTAAGGAGCATAACCAAGCAAATATTGCGACAGCCAGAAAAATGATAGGATGGATTACGAGAACTTTCAAATCCAGGGATCCCATCACAATGGTTGTACTCTTCAAGGCACTTGTGTTGTCCCGTCTTGAGTACTGCTCAGTACTCACTTTCCCCTTCAAAGCAGGAGAGATTGCTGAAATAGAGGGAATACAGAGAACATATACGGCACGCATAGACGCAATAAAGCACCTAAATTATTGGGATCGTCTCAAAGCCCTCCAAATGTACTCACTAAAAAGAAGACGAGAGAGATATCAAATAATATACACCTGGAAGATACTGGAGGGCCAAGTACCAAATCTACACAGTAAAATAACAACGTCCTGGAGTGAACGACATGGAAGAAAATGTAGAATAGAACCAATGAAGAGCAGAGGTGCCATAGGCACAATCAGAGAACACTGTATAAACATCAGAGGTCCGCGGTTGTTCAACGTCCTCCCAGCAAGCATAAGAAATATTGCCGGAACAACCGTGGACATTTTCAAGAGGAAACTAGATTTATTCCTCCAAGGAGTGCCGGACCAACCGGGCTGTGGTGAATATGTGGGCCTGCGGGCCGCTCCAAGCAACAGCCTAGTGGACCAAACTCTCACAAGTCGAGCCTGGCCTCGGGCCGGGCTTGGGGAGTAGACGAACTCCCAGAACCCCATCAACCAGGTATCAACCAGGTAACCAGGTAACACCAGTACCAACACCACCACCAGTACCAACAACCACCAGTACCACCAGCACCAGTACCGACACCACCAGTACCAACACCACAAGTACCACAAACCACCAGTACCACCACCACCAGTACCACCACCATTAGTACCGACACCACGAGGGGCCTCGTAGCCTGGTGGATAGCGCGCAGGACTCGTAATTCTGTGGCGCAGGTTCGATTCCCGCACGAGGCAGAAACAAATGGGCAAAATTTTTTTCACCCTAAGTGCCCCTGTTACCTAGCAGTAAATAGGTACCTGTGAGTTAGTCAGCTGTCACGGGCTGCTTCCTGGGGTGTGTGTGTGTGGTGTGGGGAAAAAAAAAAGTAGTAAACAGTTGATTGACAGTTGAGAGGCGGGCCGAAAGAGCAAAGCTCAACCCCCGGAAAAACACAACTAGTAAACACGAGTACCAACACCACCAGTACCAACACCACCAGTACCACCACCACCAGTGCCAACACAACCAGTACCAACACCAATAGTACTAAGACCACCAGTACCACCACCTCCAGTACCACCACCACCAGTACCGAAACCACCAGTACCAACACCACTAGTACCAACATCACCAGTACCACAATAACTAGTTCCAATACCACCAGTACCACCACCACTAGTAAGACCATTACCACCAGTACCACCACCAGTACCATTAACACCACCAGTATAACACCACCAGTACCAACACCACCAATACCATCACCACCTGTACCAACACCTATAGTTCCAACGCCACCAGTACCACCACCACCAGTACAAACAACACCAATACCACCACCACCAGTACAAACAACAGCATTACCACCACCACCAGTACCAACACCACAAGAACCAACACTTCCAGTACCACCACCACCAGTACCAACACCACTAGTACCAACACCACTAGTACCAACACCGCCAGTACCAACACGGCCAGTACCAACACCACCAGTTCTAACACCACCAGCACCATCACCACCTGTACCAACACCAATAGTTCCAACACCACCAGTACCACCACCAGTACCAACAACAACACTACTAGTACCAACACTACCAGTACTAACACCTCCAGTACTAACACCACCAGTACAAACACCACCAGTACCACCACCACTAGTACAAACAACACCAGAACAACCACCAGTACCACCATCACCGATACCATAACCACCACCAGTACCACCATCACCGATACCATAACCACCACCAGTACCACCACCACCAGTACCAACAACAACACCACCAGTACCAACACCACCACCAGTACCACCATCACCAATACCATAACCACCACCTGTACCACCATCACCAATACCATAACCACCACCAGTACCAACAACCACACTACTAGTATCAACACCACTAGTACCAATACCACCGGCATCAACAACAACTATACCAACACCACTAGTTCCAACACCACCAGTACCACCACCACCACCAGTACCACCACCACCAGTTCCAACACAACCAGTACTAACACCACTAGTACCAACACCACTAATACCAACACCACCAGTACCAACACCACCAGTACCAACACCACTAGTACCAACACCACCAGTACCAATACCACCGGTATCAACAACAACTATACCAACACCACCAGTTCCAACACCACCAGTACCACCACCACCAGTTCAAAGACAACCAGTACCAACACCACTAGTATCAACACCACTAATACCAACACCACCAGTACCAACACCACAAGTACCAACACCACCAGTACCAACACCACTAGTACCACCACAATCAGTACAACAAACACCATTACCTCCTCTAGGACAAACAACACCAGTACCACCACTACCAGTACGAACAACACCAGTACCACCTTAACCAGTACAAACAACACCAGTACCACAACCAGTACAAAAAACTCCAGTACCACCACCACCAGTACAAACAACACCAATACCACTTCGACCAGTACTAATAACACCACCACCAGTACCAACACAACCAGTTCCACCACTACCGGTACCAACACTACCAGTATCAACAACACCAGTACCCCTAACACCAGTACCAACTTCACTACCAGTTCCAATACCACCAGTACCAACACCACCAGTACCATTATCACCAGTATCAACACCACCAGTACCACCACCACCAGTTCCAACACCACCAGTTCTAACACCACCAGTATCACCACCACCAGTACCACCAACACCACCAGTTCCAACACCACCAGTTCCAACACCACCAGTACCACCACCACCAGGACCACCACCACCAGTGCCACCACTACCACTAGATACAACACCACCAGTTCCATCACCACCAGTACCACCACCTCCAGTACAAACAACACCAATACCACCACCAGTACAAACAACACCAGTACCACCACCACCAGTACCAACACCACCGGTACCAATACCATCAGTACCATCACCACCAGTACATACAACAACAGTACAACCACCACTAGTTCAAACATCAGTACCCCCACTACCAGTACAAACAACACCAGTACCACCACCACCAGTACAAACAACACCAGTACCACCACAACCAGTACCACCACCAGTACCACCACCACTAGTTCCAACACCACCAGTACCACCACCACCACCAGTACCACCACCACCAGTACCTCCTGCACCACCAGTACCACCACCACCAGTACCACCACCACTACCAGTTCCAACACCAGTTCCAACACCACCAGTACCAACAACAACAGTACCAACAACAATAGTACCCCTAACACCAGTACCAACACCACTACCAGTACCAACACCACTACCAGTACCAAGACCATCAGTACCACCACCACCCGAACCACCACCACCAGTACCACCACCACCAGCACCACTGCCAGTTCCACCACCACCAGTTCCAACACCAATTCCAACACCACCACCACCAGTACCTCCTGCACCACCAGTACCACCACCACCACCAGTACCACCACCACTACCAGTTCCATCACCAGTTGCAACACCACCAGTACCTCCTGCACCACCAGTACCACCACCACCACCAGTACCACCACCACTACCAGTGCCATCACCAGTTGCAACACCACCAGTACCAACAACAACAGTACCAACAACAACAGTACCACCACCACCAGTACCTCCACCACAAGTACCACCACTACCACCAATTACAACACCACCAGTTCCAACACCACCAGTACCACCACCACCAGTACAAACAACACCAATACCACCACCAACAGTACAAACAACACCAGCACCACCACCACCAGTACTAACAACACCACCTCCAGTACCAACACCACCAGTACAACAACCACCAGTACCAACACCACTAGTACCAACACAACCAGTACCAACACCACCAGTACTAACACCACCGGTACCATTCCCACATGTACCAACACTAATAGTTCCAACACCACCAGTACCACCACCACCAGTACCACGTTCCTCCAACATAAGTTCCAACACCACCAGTACCAAGTTCCACCACCAAAAGTTCCAACACCACCAGTACCAACAACAACACCACTAGTACCGACATCACCAGTAAAAACATCACCAGTACTAACTTCACCAGTACCAACACCACCAGTACCAACACCACTACCAGTACCAACACTACCAGTACCAACACCACCAGTAGCAACACAACCACCAGTCCCAACATTACCAATACCAACACCACCAGTACCACCACCACCAGTACAGACACCACCAGTACCACCACCACCAGTACCAACACCACCAGTACCAACACCACCAGTACTAACACCAGCAGTGACAACACCACCAGTACCAACACCAACAGTACCACCACCACCAGTACCACCGCCACTAGTACCAACATCACCAGTACCAACACCACCAGTACTAACACCACCACCAGTACTAACATTACGAGTACCAGCACCACCAGTACCACCACCACTAGTACGGACACCACCAGTACCATCACCACCAGTACTAACACCACCAGTACCACCACCAGTACCACCACCACTAGTTCCAACACCACCAGTACCACCACCACCACTAGTACCACCATCACCAGTACCTCCTGCACCACCAGTGCCACCACCACCAGTACCACCACCACTACCAGTTCCAACACCAGTTGCAACACCACCAGTACCAACAACAAGAGTACCAACAACAATAGTACTACCACCACCAGTACCGACACCACCAGTACCAACACCAGCAGTACCACCACCAGCAGTATCACCATCACTACTACCACTAACACCACCACCAGTTCGAACACCACCAGTTCCAACACCACCAGTTCCAACTCCACCAGTTCCCACACCACCAGTACCAACACCACCAGTTCCAATACCACCAGTACCACCACCAACAGTACCATCACTACCAGTACCACCACTACCACCAGTTCCAACACCACCAGTCCCAACACCACTAGTTCTAACACCAGTACCAACACCACCTTTACCAACACCAGTACAACCACCACCAGTACCAACTACCATCACTACAAGTTCCAACATCACCAGTACCAACAAGAACACCACTAGAACTAACAACCAGTACCAACACCACCACCAGTACCAACAACTCCAGTACCAACAACCACCAGTACTACCAGCACCAGTACCGACACCACCAGTACCAACACCACAAGTACCACAAACCACCAGTACCACCACCACCAGTACCACCACCATTAGTACCGACACCACGAGTACTAAGACCACCAGTACCACCACCTCCAGTACCACCACCACCAGTACCGAAACCACCAGTACCAACACCACCAGTACCACAATAACTAGTTCCAATACCACCAGTACCACCACCACCAGTAAGACCACTACCACCAGTACCACCACCACCAGTACCACCACTACCACCAGTTCCAACACCATCAGTATAACACCACCAGTACCAACACCACCAGTACCATCACCACCTGTACCAACACCTATAGTTCCAACGCCACCAGTACCACCACCACCAGTACAAACAACACCAATACCACCACCACCTGTACAAACAACAGCATTACCACCACCACCAGTACCAACACTTCTAGTACCACCACCACCAGTACCAACACCACTAGTACCAGCACCACTAGTACCAACACCGCCAGTACCAACACCGCCAGTACCAACACCGCCAGTACCAACACCGCCAGTACCAACACCACCAGTACCAACACCACCAGTACCAACACCACCAGTACCAACATTACCAGTACCACCACTACCAATAAGAACAACACCAGTACCATCACCACCTGTACCAACACCAATACTTCCAGCACCACCAGTACCACGACCAGTACCAACAACAACTCTACTAGTACCAACACTACCAGTACTAACACCACCAGTACTAACACCACCAGTACAAACACCACCAGTACCAACACCACTAGTACAAACATCACCAGTACCACCACTACCAATAAGAACAACACCAGTATCAACACTACCAGTACCACCACCAGTACCACCACGAGTACAAATAACACCAGTACCACCACCACCAGTACGAACAACACCAGAACAACCACCAGTACAAACAACACCAGTTCCACCATCACCAGTACAAACAACACCAGTACCTCAACCACTAGTACCACCATCACCGATACCATAACCACCACCAGTACCACCATCACCGATACCATAACCACCACCAGTACCACCACCACCAGTACCAACAACCACACCACTAGTATCAACACCACCAGTACCAACACCACCTGCACCGACAAAACTAGTACCAACACACCTAGTACCAACACCACCACCAGTACCACCATCACCAATACCATAACCACCACCAGTACCACCATCACCAATACCATAACCACCACTAGTACCAACAACCACACTACTAGTATCAACACCACCAGTACCAACACCACCTGCACCTACACCACCAGTACCAACACACCTAGTACCAACACCACTAGTACCAACACCACCAGTACCAATACCACCGGTATCAACAACAACTATACCAACACCACTAGTTCCAACACCACCAGTACCACCACCACCACCAGTACCACCACCACCAGTTCCAACACAACCAGTACCAACACCACTAGTACCAACTCCACCAATACCAACACCACCAGTACCAACACCACCAGTACCAATTCCACCGGTATCAACAACAACTATACCAACACCACTAGTTCCAACACCACCAGTACCACCACCACCAGTTCCAACACAACCAGTACCAACACCACTAGTACCAACACCACTAATACCAACACCAACAGTACCAACACCACAAGTACCAACACCACCAGTACCAACACCACCAGTACCACCACAAGCAGTACAACAAACACCAGTACCTCCTCCAGGACAAACAACACCAGTACCACCACTACCAGTACGAACAACACCAGTACCACCTTAACCAGTACAAACAACACCAGTACCACCACCAGTACTAAAAACTCCAGTACCACCATCACCAGTACAAACAACACCAATACCACCTCGACCAGTACTAATAACACCACCACCAGTACCAACACCACCAGTACCAACACAACCAGTACCACCACTACCAGTACCAACACTACCAGTATCAACAACACCAGTACCCCTAACACCGGTACCAACTTCACTACCAGTTCCAATACCACCAGTACCAACACCACCAGTACCATTATCACCAGTATCAACACCACCAGTACCATCACCACCACCAGTTCCAACACCACCAGTTCTAACACCACCAGTACCACAAACACCACCAGTTCCAACACCACCAGTTCCAACACCACCAGTACCAACACCACCAGGACCACCACCACCAGTACCACCACTACCACTAGTTACAACACCACCAGTTCCAACACCACCAGTACCACCACCTCCAGTACAAACAACACCAATACCACCACCACCAGTACAAACAACACCAGTACCACCACCACCAGTACCAACACCACCAGTACCACTACCATCAGTACCACCACCACCAGTACAAACAACAACAGTACAACCACCACTAGTTCAAACATCAGTACCCCCACTACCAGTACAAACACCAGCACCACCACCACCAGTACAAACAACACCAGTACCACCACCACCAGTACAAACAACACCAATACCACCACTGCCAGTACAAACAACACTAGTACCACCTCGACCAGTACTAATAACACCACCACCAGTACCAACATCACCAGTACCAACAAAACCAGTACCACCACCACCAGTTCCAACACCACCAGTACCAACACTACCACTATCACCAACACCAGTACCCCTAACACCAGTACCAACACCACTACCAGTACCAACACCACTACCAGTACCAAGACTATCAGTACCACCACCACCCGAACCACCACCACCACCACCCGTACCACCAGTACCAGCACCACTGCCAGTTCCACCACCACCAGTTCCAACACCAATTCCAACACCACCAGTACCAACACCACCAGTTCTAACACCAACAGTACCACCACCACCACCAGTATCAAACATGGCATCCGACAGCTTCACATACTTCACAGATGGATCAGTAGACCAGCAGGGACAAGAAACCGGAGCTGCAGTTAAAGCAGGAAACTCTGTAAATAGTTGGAGGCTCTCAAATGGGTGTTCGACTTTACAGAGATGCTAGCCATTCAAAAGGCTTTGGAACATGCTCTTGCTGAACACCGACAATATGTTATCATACATACAGATTCGAGAACCGCCATTGAAACCTTGCAACAAGAACACATATGTGATAGCATACATCTGATCACAAATGTCATATCATTAATGTAAACATTCAAACGACAAGGCCGACGGGTACTTATCAACTGGGTGCCAAGTCATGTGGGAATGTACCTCCTGCACCACCAGTACCACCACCACCACCAGTACCACCACCACTACCAGTTCCAACACCAGTTGCAACACCACCAGTACCAACAACAACAGTACCAACAACAACAGTACCACCACCACCAGTACCTCCACCACCAGTACTACCACTACCACCAATTACAACACCACCAGTTCCAACACCACCAGTACCACCACCACCAGTACAAACAACACCAATACCACCACCAACAGTACAAACAACACCAGTACCACCACCACCAGTACTAACAACACCACCTCCAGTACCAACACCACCAGTACCACAACCACTAGTACCAACACCACTAGTACCAACACAACCAGTACCAACACCACCAGTACTAACACCACCGGTACCATTCCCACATGTACCAACACTAATAGTTCCAACACCACCAGTACCACCACCACCAGTACCAAGTTCCTCCAACACAAGTTCCAACACCACCAGTACCAAGTTCCACCACCACAAGTTCCAACACCACCAGTACCACCACCACCAGTACCAAGTTCCACCACCAAAAGTTCCAACACCACCAGTACCAACAACAACACCACTAGTACCGACATCACCAGTACTAACTCCACCAGTACCAACACCACCAGTACCAACACCACTACCAGTACCAACACTACCAGTACCAACACCACCAGTAGCAACACAACCACCAGTCCCAACATTACCAATACCAACACCACCAGTACCACCACCACCAGTACACATACCACCAGTACCACCACCACCAGTACCAACACCACCAGTACCAACACCACCAGTACTAACACCAGCAGTGCCAACACCACCAGTACCAACACCACCAGTACCACCACCACCAGTACAACTGCCACTAGTACCAACATCACCAGTACCAACACCACCAGTACTAACACCACCACCAGTACCAACATTACCAGTACCAGCACCACCAGTACCACCACCACTAGTACGGACACCACCAGTACCACCACCACCAGTACCAACACCACCAGTACCGATACCACCAGTACCACCACCACTAGTACCACCACCACCAGTACCGATACCACCAGTACCAACACCACTAGTACCGATACCACCAGTACCACCCCCACTAGTACCACCACCACCAGTTCCAATACCACCAGTACCAACACCACCAGTACCACCATCACGACCAGTTCCAACACGACCAGTTCCAACACGACCAGTTCCAACACCACAAGTACCTACACCACCAGTTCCTACACCACCAGTTTTAACACCACCAGTACCACCTGCACCACCAGTTCCAATACCACCAGTACCACCACCAACAGTACCACCTGCACCACCAGTTCCAACACCATCAGTACCACCACCACCACCAGTACCACCACCACTACCAGTTCCAACACCATCAGTTCGAACACCTCCAGTTTCAATACCACCAGTACCAACAACACCAGTACCACCACCACCAGTACCAACACCACCAGTACCAACACCACTACCAGTACCATCACCACCAATACCAACCCCACCACCAGTACAAACAACACCAGTACAAACAACACCAGTATCACTACCACCAGTACAAACAATACCAGTACCACCACCAGTACAATCAACACCAGTACCACCACATCCAGTACGAACAACACCAGTACCACCATAACAAGTACAAAAGACACCAGTACCACCACCATTACAAACAACACCAGTACAAACATCACCAGTACCACCATCAACAGTACTAACAACACCACTACCAGTACCAACACCACCAGTACCACCACTACCAGTACCACCACCACTAGTATCAACACAACCAGTACCAACACCACCAGTATCAACAACACCAGTACCACTACCACAAGTACCAACACCACCAATACCAACAACACGACTACCAGTACCAATACCAAAACCACCACCACCAGTACCACCACCACCAGTACCACTACCAGTACCAACACCGCCAGTACCACCACCACCAGAACCACCACCACCACTAGTACCACCACCACCACCAGTACCCACACCACCAGTACCAGCACCACTACCAGTTCCAACAGCACCAGTTCCAACAGCACCAGTTCCAACACCACCAGTACCAATACCACCAGTACCACTACCACCAGTAACACCACCACAACCACCACCAGTTTCAACACCACCAGTTCCAACACCTTCAGTACCAACACCACCAGTTCCTACACCACCAGTTCCAACACCACCAGTACCACCACCAGTACCACCTGCACCACCAGTACCACCTGCACGAACAGTTCCAACACCACCAGTACCACCAACACCACCAGTACCACCACCACAACCAGTTCCAACACCATCAGTTCCAACACCACCAGTACCAACAACAACACCACTAGTACCAAGACCACCAGTACCAACACCACCAGTACTAACATTATCAGTACCAACACCACCAGTACCAACACCACTACTAGTACCAACACCACCGCTACCACCACCACCAGTACCGACACCACCAGTAACAACACCACTAGTACCAACACCACCAGTACCACCACCACCTGTACCGACACCACCAGTACCAACAACACTAGCACCAGTACCACCAGAACCAACACCACCAGTGCCAGCACCACCAGTACCAACACTACCAGTACCAACACCACTATTACCACCACCATTACGACCACTAGTAGAAACAATTCCAGTACCACCACCATCATCAGTACAAACAACACCAGTACCACCACTACCAGTACGAACACCAGCAATAATACCACTACCAGTGCAAACAACAACAGTACCACAACCAGTTCAAATAACACCAGTACCACCACCACCAGTACCACCACCACCAGTACCAACACTATCAGTACAAACAACACCAATACCACCACCACCAGTACAAACAACACGAATACCACCACCACCAGTACCAACAACACCAGTACTACCACAACCAGTACCAACACCACCAGTACCAACACCACTAGTGCCAACACCACCAGTACCAACACTACCAGTACCAACACCACTACCAGTACCATCACCACCAATACCAACACCACCAGTACCAACACCACCACAAGTACCAACACCACCAGTATAAACACCACCAGTACCAACACCACCAGTACAAACAACACCAGTATCACTACCACCAGTATAAACAATACCAGTACCACCACCAGTACAATCAACACCAGTACCATCACATCCAGTACGAACCACACCAGTACCACCATAACAAGTACAAAAGACACCAGTACCACCACCATTACAAACAACACCAGTACAAACATCACCAGTACCACCATCACCAGTACAAACAACACCAATACCACCACCAACAGTACTAACAACACCACTACCAGTACCAACACCACCAGCACCAACACTACCAGTACCACCACCACTTGTGTCAAAAACACCAGTACCACTACCACCAGTACCAACACCACCAATACCAACAACACTACTACCAGTACCAATACCAAAACCACCACCACCAGTACCACTACCAGTACCAACACCGCCAGTACCACCACCACCAGAACCACCACCACCACCACCACTAGTACCACCACCACCAACAGTACCCACACCACCAGTACCAGCACCACTACCAGTTCCAACAGCACCAGTTCCAACAGCACCAGTTCCAACAGCACCAGTTCCAACACCACCAGTACCAATACCACCAGTACCACTACCACCAGTACCACCACCACAACCACCACCAGTTCCAACACCACCAGTTCCAACACCTTCAGTACCAACACCACCAGTTCCTACACCACCAGTTCCAACAACACCTGTACCATCACCACCAGTACCACCTGCACCACCAGTTCCACCATCACGAACAGTTCCAACACCACCAGTACCACCACCACCACTACCACCACCACCAGTACCACCACCACTACCAGTTCCAACACCATCAGTTCCAACACCATCAGTTCCAACACCACCAGTACCAACAACACCACCACTAGTACCAAGACCACCAGTACCAACACCACCAGTACTAACATTATCAGTACCAACACCACCAGTACCAACACCACTACCAGTACCAACACCACCAGTACCACCACCAACAGTACCGACACCACCAGTACCAACACCACTAGTACCAACACCACCAGTACCAACAACACTAGCACCAGTACCACCAGAACCAACACCACCAGTACCAACACCATCATTACCACCACCAGTACAAACAATTCCAGTACCACCACCACCATCAGTACAAACAACACCAGTACCACCACTACCAGTACGAACACCACCAATACAACCACCACCAGTACAAACAACAACAGTACCACCACCAGTTCAAATAACACCAGTACCACCACCACCAGTACCACCACCACCAGTACCAATACCACCAGTACCAACACCACCAGTACAAACAACACCAATACCACCACCACCAGTACAAACAACACTAGTACCACCACCAGTACAAACAACACCAGTACCACCACTACCAGTAGCAACACCACCAGTACCAACACCACCAGTACCAACACCACCAGTACCAACACCACCAGCACCAACACCACTACCAGTACCATCACCACCAATACCAACACCACCAGTACCAACACCACCACCAGTACCAACACCACCAGTATCAACACCACCAGTACCAACACCACCAGTACAAACAACACCAGTATCACAACCACCAGTACAAACAATACCAGGACCACCACCAGTACAATCATCACCAGTACCATCACATCCAGTACGAACAACACCAGTACCACCATAACAAGTACAAAAGACACCAGTACCACCACCATTACAAACAACACCAGTACAAACATCACCAGTACCATCATCACCAATACAAACAACACCAATACCACCACCCACAGTACTAACAACACCACTACCAGTACCAACACCACCAGCGCCAACACCTCCAGTACCACCACCACCAGTATCAACAACTCCAGTACCACTACCACCAGTACCAACACAACCAGTATCAACAACACCAGTACCACTACCACCAGTACCAACACAACCAATACCAACAACACTACTGTACTACCATTACCAATACCAAAACCACCACCACCAGTACCACCACCACCACCAGTACCACTACCAACACCACCAGAACAACCACCACCAGAACCAGCACCACTACCAGTTCCAACAGCACCAGTTCCAACACCACCAGTACCAATACCACCAGTACCACTACCACCAGTACCACCAGTACCACCACCACAACCACCACCAGTTTCAACACCACCAGTTCCAATACCTTCAGTACCAACACCACCAGTTCCTACACCACCAGTACCACCACCACCAGTACCACCTGCACGAACAGTTCCAACACCACCAGTACCACCACCACCACTACCACCACCACCACCAGTACCACCACCACTACCAGTTCCAACACCATCAGTTCCAACACCACCAGTACCTACAACAACACCACTAGTACCAAGACCACCAGTACCAACACAACCAGTACTAACATCATCAGTACCAACACCACCAGTACCAACACCACTACCAGTACCAACACCACCAGTACCACCACCACCAGTACCGACACCACCAGTACCAACACCACTAGTAACAACACCACCAGTACCACCACCATCATTACCGACACCACCAGTACCAACAACACTAGCACCGTACCACCAGAACCAACACCACCAGTGCCAGCACCACCAATACCAACACCACCAGTATCAACACCACCATTACCACCACCAGTACAAACAATTCCAGTACCACCACCACCACCATCAGTACAAACAACACCAGTACCACCACTACCAGTACGAACACCACCAATACCACCACCACCAGTACAAACAACACCAGTACCACCACCAGTTCAAATAACACCAGTACCACCACCACCAGTACCAACACCACCAGTACCAACACCACCAGTACAAACAACACCAATACCACCACCACCAGTACAAACAACACCAGTACCACCACCAGTACAAATAACACCATTACCACCACTACCAGTTCAAACAACACCATTACCACAACCACCAGAACCAACAACACCACCGCCAGTACCAACACCACCAGTACCAACACTACGAGTACCACCACCACCAGTTCCACCTCCACCAGTACCAACACTACCACTACCCAAAACACCTCTACCATTACCAACACCACCAATACCTCCACCACCAGTACCAGCACAACAAGTACCACCACCACTTCTAGTACCAACACCACCAGTACCACCACCACAAAAACCACCACATGTACCACCACTACCAGTACCACCACCACTACCAGGTCTAATACCGCCTGTACCAACACCACCAGTACCACCACCACAAAAACCACCACATGTACCACCACTACCAGGTCTAATACCACCTGTACCAACACCACCAGTACCATCACTACCAGTACCACCACTACCAGTTCCAACACCACTAGTTCCAACACCACTAGTTCCAACACCACTTCCAGTACCAACACCACCAGTACCACCACCACTTCTAGTACCAACACCTCCAGTACCACCAGTATCACCACCACCACCTGTACCACCACCACCAGTACCACCACCACTACCAGTTCGAATACCACCTGTACCAACACCACCAGCACCACCACTACCAGTTCCAAAACACCTAGTTCCAACACCACTTCCAGTACCAACACCACCAGTACCACCACCATCAGAATCACCACCACCACTACTAGGACCACCACCACCAGTACCACCACTACCAGTACCACCACTTCCAGTACCCACACCACAAGTACCACCACCACTTCCAGTACCAACACCACCAGTACCACCACCACCAGAACCACCACCACCACCACTAGTACCACCACCAGTACCACCACTACCAGTACCACCACTACCAATACCACCACTACCAGTTCCATCACCTCCAGTACCAACACCACCAGTACCACTACTACCAGTACAAACAATACCAGTAACACCACTACCAGTTCAAACAACACCAGTACCACCATTACCAGTACCACCACCAGTACAAACAATACCTGTACCACCACAATCAGTTCAAACAACACCAGTACCACCATCACCACCAGTACCACCACCACCAGTACAAACAATACCTGTACCACCACCATCAGTTCAAACAACACCAGTACCACCACCAGTACAAACAACACCAGTACCACCACTACCAGTACGAACAACACTAGTACCAACACCACCTGTACCACCACCAATACAGTCAACACCAGTACCACTCCCACCACCAGTACGAGCAACACTAGTACCACCACCAGTACCAGCTGCAGTACAAACTCCACCAGTACCACCACCACCAGTACAAATAACACCAATACCACCACCAGTACAAGCAACACCAGTACCACCACAAACCAGTACAAACAATTCCAGTACCACCACCACTAGTACCAACAACACCACCAGTACCAGTACCACCAGTACTGCCACCACCACTAGTACCACCACCACCAGTACCCACAACACCTCTACCAGCACCAACTTCACCACTACAACCACCACCAGTACCAACACCACCAGAACCAACACCACCAGTTCCAACACCACCAGTACCAACACCACCAGTACCAACACCACCAGTACCATGACCACCAGTACCACCACCACCACCACCACCTCCAGTTTCAACACCACCAGTACCAACAACATCACCTCTAGTACCAACACCACCAGTACCAACTCCACCCCTACCACCACCACCAGTACCAACACCACCAGTACCATGACCACCAGTACCACTACCACCACCACCACCAGTACCACTACCACCACCACCACCAGTACCACCACCACCAGTACCCACACCTCTACCAGTACCAACACCACCAGTACCAACTCTATCACTACCACCACCAGTACCAACACCACCAGTACCAACACCACCAGTTCCAACACCACTAGTACCAACACCACCAGTACCACCACCACCTGTACCGACACCACCAGTACCAACAACACTAGCACCAGTACCACCAGAACCAACACCACCAGTGCCAGCACCACCAGTACCAACACTACCAGTACCAACACCACTATTACCACCACCATTACGACCACTAGTAGAAACAATTCCAGTACCACCACCATCATCAGTACAAACAACACCAGTACCACCACTACCAGTACGAACACCAGCAATAATACCACTACCAGTGCAAACAACAACAGTACCACAACCAGTTCAAATAACACCAGTACCACCACCACCAGTACCACCACCACCAGTACCAACACTATCAGTACAAACAACACCAATACCACCACCACCAGTACAAACAACACGAATACCACCACCACCAGTACCAACAACACCAGTACTACCACAACCAGTACCAACACCACCAGTACCAACACCACTAGTGCCAACACCACCAGTACCAACACTACCAGTACCAACACCACTACCAGTACCATCACCACCAATACCAACACCACCAGTACCAACACCACCACAAGTACCAACACCACCAGTATAAACACCACCAGTACCAACACCACCAGTACAAACAACACCAGTATCACTACCACCAGTATAAACAATACCAGTACCACCACCAGTACAATCAACACCAGTACCATCACATCCAGTACGAACCACACCAGTACCACCATAACAAGTACAAAAGACACCAGTACCACCACCATTACAAACAACACCAGTACAAACATCACCAGTACCACCATCACCAGTACAAACAACACCAATACCACCACCAACAGTACTAACAACACCACTACCAGTACCAACACCACCAGCACCAACACTACCAGTACCACCACCACTTGTGTCAAAAACACCAGTACCACTACCACCAGTACCAACACCACCAATACCAACAACACTACTACCAGTACCAATACCAAAACCACCACCACCAGTACCACTACCAGTACCAACACCGCCAGTACCACCACCACCAGAACCACCACCACCACCACCACTAGTACCACCACCACCAACAGTACCCACACCACCAGTACCAGCACCACTACCAGTTCCAACAGCACCAGTTCCAACAGCACCAGTTCCAACAGCACCAGTTCCAACACCACCAGTACCAATACCACCAGTACCACTACCACCAGTACCACCACCACAACCACCACCAGTTCCAACACCACCAGTTCCAACACCTTCAGTACCAACACCACCAGTTCCTACACCACCAGTTCCAACAACACCTGTACCATCACCACCAGTACCACCTGCACCACCAGTTCCACCATCACGAACAGTTCCAACACCACCAGTACCACCACCACCACTACCACCACCACCAGTACCACCACCACTACCAGTTCCAACACCATCAGTTCCAACACCATCAGTTCCAACACCACCAGTACCAACAACACCACCACTAGTACCAAGACCACCAGTACCAACACCACCAGTACTAACATTATCAGTACCAACACCACCAGTACCAACACCACTACCAGTACCAACACCACCAGTACCACCACCAACAGTACCGACACCACCAGTACCAACACCACTAGTACCAACACCACCAGTACCAACAACACTAGCACCAGTACCACCAGAACCAACACCACCAGTACCAACACCATCATTACCACCACCAGTACAAACAATTCCAGTACCACCACCACCATCAGTACAAACAACACCAGTACCACCACTACCAGTACGAACACCACCAATACAACCACCACCAGTACAAACAACAACAGTACCACCACCAGTTCAAATAACACCAGTACCACCACCACCAGTACCACCACCACCAGTACCAATACCACCAGTACCAACACCACCAGTACAAACAACACCAATACCACCACCACCAGTACAAACAACACTAGTACCACCACCAGTACAAACAACACCAGTACCACCACTACCAGTAGCAACACCACCAGTACCAACACCACCAGTACCAACACCACCAGTACCAACACCACCAGCACCAACACCACTACCAGTACCATCACCACCAATACCAACACCACCAGTACCAACACCACCACCAGTACCAACACCACCAGTATCAACACCACCAGTACCAACACCACCAGTACAAACAACACCAGTATCACAACCACCAGTACAAACAATACCAGGACCACCACCAGTACAATCATCACCAGTACCATCACATCCAGTACGAACAACACCAGTACCACCATAACAAGTACAAAAGACACCAGTACCACCACCATTACAAACAACACCAGTACAAACATCACCAGTACCATCATCACCAATACAAACAACACCAATACCACCACCCACAGTACTAACAACACCACTACCAGTACCAACACCACCAGCGCCAACACCTCCAGTACCACCACCACCAGTATCAACAACTCCAGTACCACTACCACCAGTACCAACACAACCAGTATCAACAACACCAGTACCACTACCACCAGTACCAACACAACCAATACCAACAACACTACTGTACTACCATTACCAATACCAAAACCACCACCACCAGTACCACCACCACCACCAGTACCACTACCAACACCACCAGAACAACCACCACCAGAACCAGCACCACTACCAGTTCCAACAGCACCAGTTCCAACACCACCAGTACCAATACCACCAGTACCACTACCACCAGTACCACCAGTACCACCACCACAACCACCACCAGTTTCAACACCACCAGTTCCAATACCTTCAGTACCAACACCACCAGTTCCTACACCACCAGTACCACCACCACCAGTACCACCTGCACGAACAGTTCCAACACCACCAGTACCACCACCACCACTACCACCACCACCACCAGTACCACCACCACTACCAGTTCCAACACCATCAGTTCCAACACCACCAGTACCTACAACAACACCACTAGTACCAAGACCACCAGTACCAACACAACCAGTACTAACATCATCAGTACCAACACCACCAGTACCAACACCACTACCAGTACCAACACCACCAGTACCACCACCACCAGTACCGACACCACCAGTACCAACACCACTAGTAACAACACCACCAGTACCACCACCATCATTACCGACACCACCAGTACCAACAACACTAGCACCGTACCACCAGAACCAACACCACCAGTGCCAGCACCACCAATACCAACACCACCAGTATCAACACCACCATTACCACCACCAGTACAAACAATTCCAGTACCACCACCACCACCATCAGTACAAACAACACCAGTACCACCACTACCAGTACGAACACCACCAATACCACCACCACCAGTACAAACAACACCAGTACCACCACCAGTTCAAATAACACCAGTACCACCACCACCAGTACCAACACCACCAGTACCAACACCACCAGTACAAACAACACCAATACCACCACCACCAGTACAAACAACACCAGTACCACCACCAGTACAAATAACACCATTACCACCACTACCAGTTCAAACAACACCATTACCACAACCACCAGAACCAACAACACCACCGCCAGTACCAACACCACCAGTACCAACACTACGAGTACCACCACCACCAGTTCCACCTCCACCAGTACCAACACTACCACTACCCAAAACACCTCTACCATTACCAACACCACCAATACCTCCACCACCAGTACCAGCACAACAAGTACCACCACCACTTCTAGTACCAACACCACCAGTACCACCACCACAAAAACCACCACATGTACCACCACTACCAGTACCACCACCACTACCAGGTCTAATACCGCCTGTACCAACACCACCAGTACCACCACCACAAAAACCACCACATGTACCACCACTACCAGGTCTAATACCACCTGTACCAACACCACCAGTACCATCACTACCAGTACCACCACTACCAGTTCCAACACCACTAGTTCCAACACCACTAGTTCCAACACCACTTCCAGTACCAACACCACCAGTACCACCACCACTTCTAGTACCAACACCTCCAGTACCACCAGTATCACCACCACCACCTGTACCACCACCACCAGTACCACCACCACTACCAGTTCGAATACCACCTGTACCAACACCACCAGCACCACCACTACCAGTTCCAAAACACCTAGTTCCAACACCACTTCCAGTACCAACACCACCAGTACCACCACCATCAGAATCACCACCACCACTACTAGGACCACCACCACCAGTACCACCACTACCAGTACCACCACTTCCAGTACCCACACCACAAGTACCACCACCACTTCCAGTACCAACACCACCAGTACCACCACCACCAGAACCACCACCACCACCACTAGTACCACCACCAGTACCACCACTACCAGTACCACCACTACCAATACCACCACTACCAGTTCCATCACCTCCAGTACCAACACCACCAGTACCACTACTACCAGTACAAACAATACCAGTAACACCACTACCAGTTCAAACAACACCAGTACCACCATTACCAGTACCACCACCAGTACAAACAATACCTGTACCACCACAATCAGTTCAAACAACACCAGTACCACCATCACCACCAGTACCACCACCACCAGTACAAACAATACCTGTACCACCACCATCAGTTCAAACAACACCAGTACCACCACCAGTACAAACAACACCAGTACCACCACTACCAGTACGAACAACACTAGTACCAACACCACCTGTACCACCACCAATACAGTCAACACCAGTACCACTCCCACCACCAGTACGAGCAACACTAGTACCACCACCAGTACCAGCTGCAGTACAAACTCCACCAGTACCACCACCACCAGTACAAATAACACCAATACCACCACCAGTACAAGCAACACCAGTACCACCACAAACCAGTACAAACAATTCCAGTACCACCACCACTAGTACCAACAACACCACCAGTACCAGTACCACCAGTACTGCCACCACCACTAGTACCACCACCACCAGTACCCACAACACCTCTACCAGCACCAACTTCACCACTACAACCACCACCAGTACCAACACCACCAGAACCAACACCACCAGTTCCAACACCACCAGTACCAACACCACCAGTACCAACACCACCAGTACCATGACCACCAGTACCACCACCACCACCACCACCTCCAGTTTCAACACCACCAGTACCAACAACATCACCTCTAGTACCAACACCACCAGTACCAACTCCACCCCTACCACCACCACCAGTACCAACACCACCAGTACCATGACCACCAGTACCACTACCACCACCACCACCAGTACCACTACCACCACCACCACCAGTACCACCACCACCAGTACCCACACCTCTACCAGTACCAACACCACCAGTACCAACTCTATCACTACCACCACCAGTACCAACACCACCAGTACCAACACCACCAGTTCCAACACCACTAGTACCAACACCACCAGTTCCAACACCACCAATACCAACACCACCAACATTACCAGTACCAACACCACCAGTACCAAGACCACCAGTACCACCACCACCATTACGGACACCACGAGTACCACCTCCACCAGAATCAACACCACCATTACCAACACCACCAGTTCCACCATCACCAGTACCACCACCACCAGTACCAACACCACCAGTTCCAATATCACCAGTTCCAACACCATCAGTACCAACACCACTAATACCAACACCACTAGTACTAACACCAACAATTCCAACACCACCAGTACACACAATATCACTACCACCACCACCAGTACCAACACCACCAACAACAACACAACCATCAGTACCATCACCACCAGTACCACCACCACTAATACCAACACCACTAGTACTAACACCAACAGTTCCAACACCACCAGTACACACAATACCAGTACCACCACCACCAGGACAAACAACACCAGTACAAACAACAACAGTACAAACAACACTAGTACAAACAACACTATTACAAACAACAACAGTACAAACAACACTAGTACAAACAACACTAGTACAAACAACAACAGTACAAACAACACCACTACAAACAACACTTGTACAAACCACAACACTACAAACAACACCAGTACCACCACCAGTACAAACAACACCAGTACAAACAACACCAGTACAAACAACACTAGTACAAACAATACTAGTACAAACAACACCAGTACAAACAATACCACTACAAACAACACCACTACAAACAACACTAGTACAAACAACACCAGTACCAACACCAGTACCAACATCAGTACCACCACCACCAGTACAAACAACAACACTACTAACAACACCAGTACCACCACCACCAGTACAAACACCACCAGTACCACCACCACCAATACCGACACCACCAGTACCAACAACACTAGCACCAGTACCACCAGAACCAACACCACCAGTGCCAGCACCACCAATACCAACACCACCAGTATCAACACCACCATTACCACCACCAGTACAAACAATTCCAGTACCACCACCACCACCATCAGTACAAACAATACCAGTACCACCACTACCAGTACGAACACCACCAATACCACCACCACCAGTACAAACAACACCAGTACCACCACGAGTTCAAATAACACCAGTACCACCACCACCAGTACCAACACCACCAGTACCAACACCACCAGTACAAACAACACCAATACCACCACCACCAGTACAAACAACACCAGTACCACCACCAGTACAAACAACACCATTACCACCACTACCAGTTCAAACAACACCATTACCACAACCACCAGAACCAACAACACCACCACCAGTTCCACCTCCACCAGTACCAACACTACCACTACCCAAAACACCTCTACCATTACCAACACCACCAATACTTCCACCACCAGTACCACCACAACAAGTACCACCACCACTTCTAGTACCAACACCACCAGTACCACCACCACAAAAACCACCACATGTACCACCACTACCAGTACCACCACCACTACCAGGTCTAATACCACCTGTACCAACACCACCAGTACCACCACCACAAAAACCACCACATGTACCACCACTACCAGTACCACTACCACTACCAGGTCTAATACCACCTGTACCAACACCACCAGTACCATCACTACCAGTACCACCACTACCAGTTCCAACACCACTAGTTCCAACACCACTAGTTCCAACACCACTTCCAGTACCAACACCACTTCTAGTACCAACACCTCCAGTACCACCACCACCAGTATCACCACCACCACCTGTACCACCACCACCAGTACCACCACCACTACCAGTTCCAATGCCACCTGTACCAACACCACCAGCACCACCACTACCAGTACCACCACTACCAGTTCCAAAACCACTAGTTCCAACACCACTTCCAGTACCAACACCACCAGTACCACCACCATCAGAATCACCACCACCACTACTAGGACCACCACCACCAGTACCACCACTACCAGAACCACAACTTCCAGTACCCACACCACAAGTACCACCACCACTTCCAGTACCAACACCACCAGTACCACCACCACCAGAATCACCACCACTAGTACCACCACCAGTACCACCACTACCAGTACCACCACTACCAATACCACCACTACCAGTTCCATCACCTCCAGTACTAACACCACCAGTACCACTACTACCAGTACAAACAATACCAGTAACACCACTACCAGTTCAAACAACACCAGTACCACCATTACCAGTACCACCACCAGTACAAACAATACCTGTACCACCACAATCAGTTCAAACAACACCAGTACCACCATCACCACCAGTACCACCACCACCAGTACAAACAATACCTGTAAAACCACCATCGGTTCGAACAACACCAGTACCACCACCACCAGTACCACCACCAGTACAAACAACACCAGTACCACCACTACCAGTACGAACAACACTAGTACCAACACCACCTGTACCACCACCAATACAGTCAACACCAGTACCACTCCCACCACCAGTACGAGCAACACTAGTACCACCACCATTACCAGCTGCAGTACAAACTTCAAAAGTTGGTACCACCAGTACCAACAACTCCAGTACCAACAACCACCAGTACTACCAGCACCAGTACCGACACCACCAGTACCAACACCACAAGTACCACAAACCACCAGTACCACCACCACCAGTACCACCACCATTAGTACCGACACCACGAGTACTAAGACCACCAGTACCACCACCTCCAGTACCACCACCACCAGTACCGAAACCACCAGTACCAACACCACCAGTACCACAATAACTAGTTCCAATACCACCAGTACCACCACCACCAGTAAGACCACTACCACCAGTACCACCACCACCAGTACCACCACTACCACCAGTTCCAACACCATCAGTATAACACCACCAGTACCAACACCACCAGTACCATCACCACCTGTACCAACACCTATAGTTCCAACGCCACCAGTACCACCACCACCAGTACAAACAACACCAATACCACCACCACCTGTACAAACAACAGCATTACCACCACCACCAGTACCAACACTTCTAGTACCACCACCACCAGTACCAACACCACTAGTACCAGCACCACTAGTACCAACACCGCCAGTACCAACACCGCCAGTACCAACACCGCCAGTACCAACACCGCCAGTACCAACACCACCAGTACCAACGCCACCAGTACCAACACCACCAGTACCAACATTACCAGTACCACCACTACCAATAAGAACAACACCAGTACCATCACCACCTGTACCAACACCAATACTTCCAGCACCACCAGTACCACGACCAGTACCAACAACAACTCTACTAGTACCAACACTACCAGTACTAACACCACCAGTACTAACACCACCAGTACAAACACCACCAGTACCAACACCACTAGTACAAACATCACCAGTACCACCACTACCAATAAGAACAACACCAGTATCAACACTACCAGTACCACCACCAGTACCACCACGAGTACAAATAACACCAGTACCACCACCACCAGTACGAACAACACCAGAACAACCACCAGTACAAACAACACCAGTTCCACCATCACCAGTACAAACAACACCAGTACCTCAACCACTAGTACCACCATCACCGATACCATAACCACCACCAGTACCACCATCACCGATACCATAACCACCACCAGTACCACCACCACCAGTACCAACAACCACACCACTAGTATCAACACCACCAGTACCAACACCACCTGCACCGACAAAACTAGTACCAACACACCTAGTACCAACACCACCACCAGTACCACCATCACCAATACCATAACCACCACCAGTACCACCATCACCAATACCATAACCACCACTAGTACCAACAACCACACTACTAGTATCAACACCACCAGTACCAACACCACCTGCACCTACACCACCAGTACCAACACACCTAGTACCAACACCACTAGTACCAACACCACCAGTACCAATACCACCGGTATCAACAACAACTATACCAACACCACTAGTTCCAACACCACCAGTACCACCACCACCACCAGTACCACCACCACCAGTTCCAACACAACCAGTACCAACACCACTAGTACCAACTCCACCAATACCAACACCACCAGTACCAACACCACCAGTACCAATTCCACCGGTATCAACAACAACTATACCAACACCACTAGTTCCAACACCACCAGTACCACCACCACCAGTTCCAACACAACCAGTACCAACACCACTAGTACCAACACCACTAATACCAACACCAACAGTACCAACACCACAAGTACCAACACCACCAGTACCAACACCACCAGTACCACCACAAGCAGTACAACAAACACCAGTACCTCCTCCAGGACAAACAACACCAGTACCACCACTACCAGTACGAACAACACCAGTACCACCTTAACCAGTACAAACAACACCAGTACCACCACCAGTACTAAAAACTCCAGTACCACCATCACCAGTACAAACAACACCAATACCACCTCGACCAGTACTAATAACACCACCACCAGTACCAACACCACCAGTACCAACACAACCAGTACCACCACTACCAGTACCAACACTACCAGTATCAACAACACCAGTACCCCTAACACCGGTACCAACTTCACTACCAGTTCCAATACCACCAGTACCAACACCACCAGTACCATTATCACCAGTATCAACACCACCAGTACCATCACCACCACCAGTTCCAACACCACCAGTTCTAACACCACCAGTACCACAAACACCACCAGTTCCAACACCACCAGTTCCAACACCACCAGTACCAACACCACCAGGACCACCACCACCAGTACCACCACTACCACTAGTTACAACACCACCAGTTCCAACACCACCAGTACCACCACCTCCAGTACAAACAACACCAATACCACCACCACCAGTACAAACAACACCAGTACCACCACCACCAGTACCAACACCACCAGTACCACTACCATCAGTACCACCACCACCAGTACAAACAACAACAGTACAACCACCACTAGTTCAAACATCAGTACCCCCACTACCAGTACAAACACCAGCACCACCACCACCAGTACAAACAACACCAGTACCACCACCACCAGTACAAACAACACCAATACCACCACTGCCAGTACAAACAACACTAGTACCACCTCGACCAGTACTAATAACACCACCACCAGTACCAACATCACCAGTACCAACAAAACCAGTACCACCACCACCAGTTCCAACACCACCAGTACCAACACTACCACTATCACCAACACCAGTACCCCTAACACCAGTACCAACACCACTACCAGTACCAACACCACTACCAGTACCAAGACTATCAGTACCACCACCACCCGAACCACCACCACCACCACCCGTACCACCAGTACCAGCACCACTGCCAGTTCCACCACCACCAGTTCCAACACCAATTCCAACACCACCAGTACCAACACCACCAGTTCTAACACCAACAGTACCACCACCACCACCAGTATCAAACATGGCATCCGACAGCTTCACATACTTCACAGATGGATCAGTAGACCAGCAGGGACAAGAAACCGGAGCTGCAGTTAAAGCAGGAAACTCTGTAAATAGTTGGAGGCTCTCAAATGGGTGTTCGACTTTACAGAGATGCTAGCCATTCAAAAGGCTTTGGAACATGCTCTTGCTGAACACCGACAATATGTTATCATACATACAGATTCGAGAACCGCCATTGAAACCTTGCAACAAGAACACATATGTGATAGCATACATCTGATCACAAATGTCATATCATTAATGTAAACATTCAAACGACAAGGCCGACGGGTACTTATCAACTGGGTGCCAAGTCATGTGGGAATGTACCTCCTGCACCACCAGTACCACCACCACCACCAGTACCACCACCACTACCAGTTCCAACACCAGTTGCAACACCACCAGTACCAACAACAACAGTACCAACAACAACAGTACCACCACCACCAGTACCTCCACCACCAGTACTACCACTACCACCAATTACAACACCACCAGTTCCAACACCACCAGTACCACCACCACCAGTACAAACAACACCAATACCACCACCAACAGTACAAACAACACCAGTACCACCACCACCAGTACTAACAACACCACCTCCAGTACCAACACCACCAGTACCACAACCACTAGTACCAACACCACTAGTACCAACACAACCAGTACCAACACCACCAGTACTAACACCACCGGTACCATTCCCACATGTACCAACACTAATAGTTCCAACACCACCAGTACCACCACCACCAGTACCAAGTTCCTCCAACACAAGTTCCAACACCACCAGTACCAAGTTCCACCACCACAAGTTCCAACACCACCAGTACCACCACCACCAGTACCAAGTTCCACCACCAAAAGTTCCAACACCACCAGTACCAACAACAACACCACTAGTACCGACATCACCAGTACTAACTCCACCAGTACCAACACCACCAGTACCAACACCACTACCAGTACCAACACTACCAGTACCAACACCACCAGTAGCAACACAACCACCAGTCCCAACATTACCAATACCAACACCACCAGTACCACCACCACCAGTACACATACCACCAGTACCACCACCACCAGTACCAACACCACCAGTACCAACACCACCAGTACTAACACCAGCAGTGCCAACACCACCAGTACCAACACCACCAGTACCACCACCACCAGTACAACTGCCACTAGTACCAACATCACCAGTACCAACACCACCAGTACTAACACCACCACCAGTACCAACATTACCAGTACCAGCACCACCAGTACCACCACCACTAGTACGGACACCACCAGTACCACCACCACCAGTACCAACACCACCAGTACCGATACCACCAGTACCACCACCACTAGTACCACCACCACCAGTACCGATACCACCAGTACCAACACCACTAGTACCGATACCACCAGTACCACCCCCACTAGTACCACCACCACCAGTTCCAATACCACCAGTACCAACACCACCAGTACCACCATCACGACCAGTTCCAACACGACCAGTTCCAACACGACCAGTTCCAACACCACAAGTACCTACACCACCAGTTCCTACACCACCAGTTTTAACACCACCAGTACCACCTGCACCACCAGTTCCAATACCACCAGTACCACCACCAACAGTACCACCTGCACCACCAGTTCCAACACCATCAGTACCACCACCACCACCAGTACCACCACCACTACCAGTTCCAACACCATCAGTTCGAACACCTCCAGTTTCAATACCACCAGTACCACAACACCAGTACCACCACCACCAGTACCAACACCACCAGTACCAACACCACTACCAGTACCATCACCACCAATACCAACCCCACCACCAGTACAAACAACACCAGTACAAACAACACCAGTATCACTACCACCAGTACAAACAATACCAGTACCACCACCAGTACAATCAACACCAGTACCACCACATCCAGTACGAACAACACCAGTACCACCATAACAAGTACAAAAGACACCAGTACCACCACCATTACAAACAACACCAGTACAAACATCACCAGTACCACCATCAACAGTACTAACAACACCACTACCAGTACCAACACCACCAGTACCACCACTACCAGTACCACCACCACTAGTATCAACACAACCAGTACCAACACCACCAGTATCAACAACACCAGTACCACTACCACAAGTACCAACACCACCAATACCAACAACACGACTACCAGTACCAATACCAAAACCACCACCACCAGTACCACCACCACCAGTACCACTACCAGTACCAACACCGCCAGTACCACCCACCACCAGAACCACCACCACCACTAGTACCACCACCACCACCAGTACCCACACCACCAGTACCAGCACCACTACCAGTTCCAACAGCACCAGTTCCAACAGCACCAGTTCCAACACCACCAGTACCAATACCACCAGTACCACTACCACCAGTAACACCACCACAACCACCACCAGTTTCAACACCACCAGTTCCAACACCTCAGTACCAACACCACCAGTTCCTACACCACCAGTTCCAACACCACCAGTACCACCACCAGTACCACCTGCACCACCAGTACCACCTGCACGAACAGTTCCAACACCACCAGTACCACCAACACCACCAGTACCACCACCACAACCAGTTCCAACACCATCAGTTCCAACACCACCAGTACCAACAACAACACCACTAGTACCAAGACCACCAGTACCAACACCACCAGTACTAACATTATCAGTACCAACACCACCAGTACCAACACCACTACTAGTACCAACACCACCGCTACCACCACCACCAGTACCGACACCACCAGTAACAACACCACTAGTACCAACACCACCAGTACCACCACCACCTGTACCGACACCACCAGTACCAACAACACTAGCACCAGTACCACCAGAACCAACACCACCAGTGCCAGCACCACCAGTACCAACACTACCAGTACCAACACCACTATTACCACCACCATTACGACCACTAGTAGAAACAATTCCAGTACCACCACCATCATCAGTACAAACAACACCAGTACCACCACTACCAGTACGAACACCAGCAATAATACCACTACCAGTGCAAACAACAACAGTACCACAACCAGTTCAAATAACACCAGTACCACCACCACCAGTACCACCACCACCAGTACCAACACTATCAGTACAAACAACACCAATACCACCACCACCAGTACAAACAACACGAATACCACCACCACCAGTACCAACAACACCAGTACTACCACAACCAGTACCAACACCACCAGTACCAACACCACTAGTGCCAACACCACCAGTACCAACACTACCAGTACCAACACCACTACCAGTACCATCACCACCAATACCAACACCACCAGTACCAACACCACCACAAGTACCAACACCACCAGTATAAACACCACCAGTACCAACACCACCAGTACAAACAACACCAGTATCACTACCACCAGTATAAACAATACCAGTACCACCACCAGTACAATCAACACCAGTACCATCACATCCAGTACGAACCACACCAGTACCACCATAACAAGTACAAAAGACACCAGTACCACCACCATTACAAACAACACCAGTACAAACATCACCAGTACCACCATCACCAGTACAAACAACACCAATACCACCACCAACAGTACTAACAACACCACTACCAGTACCAACACCACCAGCACCAACACTACCAGTACCACCACCACTTGTGTCAAAACACCAGTACCACTACCACCAGTACCAACACCACCAATACCACAACACTACTACCAGTACCAATACCAAAACCACCACCACCAGTACCACTACCAGTACCAACACCGCCAGTACCACCACCACCAGAACCACCACCACCACCACCACTAGTACACCACCACCAACAGTACCCACACCACCAGTACCAGCACCACTACCAGTTCCAACAGCACCAGTTCCAACAGCACCAGTTCCAACAGCACCAGTTCCAACACCACCAGTACCAATACCACCAGTACCACTACCACCAGTACCACCACACAACCACCACCAGTTCCAACACCACCAGTTCCAACACCTTCAGTACCAACACCACCAGTTCCTACACCACCAGTTCCAACAACACCTGTACCATCACCACCAGTACCACCTGCACCACCAGTTCCACCATCACGAACAGTTCCAACACCACCAGTACCACCACCACCACTACCACCACCACCAGTACCACCACCACTACCAGTTCCAACACCATCAGTTCCAACACCATCAGTTCCAACACCACCAGTACCAACAACACCACCACTAGTACCAAGACCACCAGTACCAACACCACCAGTACTAACATTATCAGTACCAACACCACCAGTACCAACACCACTACCAGTACCAACACCACCAGTACCACCACCAACAGTACCGACACCACCAGTACCAACACCACTAGTACCAACACCACCAGTACCAACAACACTAGCACCAGTACCACCAGAACCAACACCACCAGTACCAACACCATCATTACCACCACCAGTACAAACAATTCCAGTACCACACCACCATCAGTACAAACAACACCAGTACCACCACTACCAGTACGAACACCACCAATACAACCACCACCAGTACAAACAACAACAGTACCACCACCAGTTCAAATAACACCAGTACCACCACCACCAGTACCACCACCACCAGTACCAATACCACCAGTACCAACACCACCAGTACAAACAACACCAATACCACCACCACCAGTACAAACAACACTAGTACCACCACCAGTACAAACAACACCAGTACCACCACTACCAGTAGCAACACCACCAGTACCAACACCACCAGTACCAACACCACCAGTACCAACACCACCAGCACCAACACCACTACCAGTACCATCACCACCAATACCAACACCACCAGTACCAACACCACCACCAGTACCAACACCACCAGTATCAACACCACCAGTACCAACACCACCAGTACAAACAACACCAGTATCACAACCACCAGTACAAACAATACCAGGACCACCACCAGTACAATCATCACCAGTACCATCACATCCAGTACGAACAACACCAGTACCACCATAACAAGTACAAAAGACACCAGTACCACCACCATTACAAACAACACCAGTACAAACATCACAGTACCATCATCACCAATACAAACAACACCAATACCACCACCCACAGTACTAACAACACCACTACCAGTACCAACACCACCAGCGCCAACACCTCCAGTACCACCACCACCAGTATCAACAACTCCAGTACACTACCACCAGTACCAACACAACCAGTATCAACAACACCAGTACCACTACCACCAGTACCAACACAACCAATACCAACAACACTACTGTACTACCATTACCAATACCAAAACCACCACCACCAGTACCACCACCACCACCAGTACCACTACCAACACCACCAGAACAACCACCACCAGAACCAGCACCACTACCAGTTCCAACAGCACCAGTTCCAACACCACCAGTACCAATACCACCAGTACCACTACCACCAGTACCACCAGTACCACCACCACAACCACCACCAGTTTCAACACCACCAGTTCCAATACCTTCAGTACCAACACCACCAGTTCCTACACCACCAGTACCACCACCACCAGTACCACCTGCACGAACAGTTCCAACACCACCAGTACCACCACCACCACTACCACCACCACCCAGTACCACCACCACTACCAGTTCCAACACCATCAGTTCCAACACCACCAGTACCTACAACAACACCACTAGTACCAAGACCACCAGTACCAACACAACCAGTACTAACATCATCAGTACCAACACCACCAGTACCAACACCACTACCAGTACCAACACCACCAGTACCACCACCACCAGTACCGACACACCAGTACCAACACCACTAGTAACAACACCACCAGTACCACCACCATCATTACCGACACCACCAGTACCAACAACACTAGCACCGTACCACCAGAACCAACACCACCAGTGCCAGCACCACCAATACCAACACCACCAGTATCAACACCACCATTACCACCACCAGTACAAACAATTCCAGTACCACCACCACCACCATCAGTACAAACAACACCAGTACCACCACTACCAGTACGAACACCACCAATACCACCACCACCAGTACAAACAACACCAGTACCACCACCAGTTCAAATAACACCAGTACCACCACCACCAGTACCAACACCACCAGTACCAACACCACCAGTACAAACAACACCAATACCACCACCACCAGTACAAACAACACCAGTACCACCACCAGTACAAATAACACCATTACCACCACTACCAGTTCAAACAACACCATTACCACAACCACCAGAACCAACAACACCACCGCCAGTACCAACACCACCAGTACCAACACTACGAGTACCACCACCACCAGTTCCACCTCCACCAGTACCAACACTACCACTACCCAAAACACCTCTACCATTACCAAACACCACCAATACCTCCACCACCAGTACCAGCACAACAAGTACCACCACCACTTCTAGTACCAACACCACCAGTACCACCACCACAAAAACCACCACATGTACCACCACTACCAGTACCACCACCACTACCAGGTCTAATACCGCCTGTACCAACACCACCAGTACCACCACACAAAAACCACCACATGTACCACCATACCAGGTCTAATACCACCTGTACCAACACCACCAGTACCATCACTACCAGTACCACCACTACCAGTTCCAACACCACTAGTTCCAACACCACTAGTTCCAACACCACTTCCAGTACCAACACCACCAGTACCACCACCACTTCTAGTACCAACACCTCCAGTACCACCAGTATCACCACCACCACCTGTACCACCACCACCAGTACCACCACCACTACCAGTTCGAATACCACCTGTACCAACACCACCAGCACCACCACTACCAGTTCCAAAACACCTAGTTCCAACACCACTTCCAGTACCAACACCACCAGTACCACCACCATCAGAATCACCACCACCACTACTAGGACCACCACCACCAGTACCACCACTACCAGTACCACCACTTCCAGTACCCACACCACAAGTACCACCACCACTTCCAGTACCAACACCACCAGTACCACCACCACCAGAACCACCACCACCACCACTAGTACCACCACCAGTACCACCACTACCAGTACCACCACTACCAATACCACCACTACCAGTTCCATCACCTCCAGTACCAACACCACCAGTACCACTACTACCAGTACAAACAATACCAGTAACACCACTACCAGTTCAAACAACACCAGTACCACCATTACCAGTACCACCACCAGTACAAACAATACCTGTACCACCACAATCAGTTCAAACAACACCAGTACCACCATCACCACCAGTACCACCACCACCAGTACAAACAATACCTGTACCACCACCATCAGTTCAAACAACACCAGTACCACCACCAGTACAAACAACACCAGTACCACCACTACCAGTACGAACAACACTAGTACCAACACCACCTGTACCACCACCAATACAGTCAACACCAGTACCACTCCCACCACCAGTACGAGCAACACTAGTACCACCACCAGTACCAGCTGCAGTACAAACTCCACCAGTACCACCACCACCAGTACAAATAACACCAATACCACCACCAGTACAAGCAACACCAGTACCACCACAAACCAGTACAAACAATTCCAGTACCACCACCACTAGTACCAACAACACCACCAGTACCAGTACCACCAGTACTGCCACCACCACTAGTACCACCACCACCAGTACCCACAACACCTCTACCAGCACCAACTTCACCACTACAACCACCACCAGTACCAACACCACCAGAACCAACACCACCAGTTCCAACACCACCAGTACCAACACCACAGTACCAACACCACCAGTACCATGACCACCAGTACCACCACCACCACCACCACCTCCAGTTTCAACACCACCAGTACCAACAACATCACCTCTAGTACCAACACCACCAGTACCAACTCCACCCCTACCACCACCACCAGTACCAACACCACCAGTACCATGACCACCAGTACCACTACCACCACCACCACCAGTACCACTACCACCACCACCACCAGTACCACCACCACCAGTACCCACACCTCTACCAGTACCAACACCACCAGTACCAACTCTATCACTACCACCACCAGTACCAACACCACCAGTACCAACACCACCAGTTCCAACACCACTAGTACCAACACCACCAGTACCACCACCACCTGTACCGACACCACCAGTACCAACAACACTAGCACCAGTACCACCAGAACCAACACCACCAGTGCCAGCACCACAGTACCAACACTACCAGTACCAACACCACTATTACCACCACCATTACGACCACTAGTAGAAACAATTCCAGTACCACCACCATCATCAGTACAAACAACACCAGTACCACCACTACCAGTACGAAACACCAGCAATAATACCACTACCAGTGCAAACAACAACAGTACCACAACCAGTTCAAATAACACCAGTACCACCACCACCAGTACCACCACCACCAGTACCAACACTATCAGTACAAACAACACCAATACCACCACCACCAGTACAAACAACACGAATACCACCACCACCAGTACCAACAACACCAGTACTACCACAACCAGTACCAACACCACCAGTACCAAACACCACTAGTGCCAACACCACCAGTACCAACACTACCAGTACCAACACCACTACCAGTACCATCACCACCAATACCAACACCACCAGTACCAACACCACCACAAGTACCAACACCACCAGTATAAACACCACCAGTACCAACACCACCAGTACAAACACACCAGTATCACTACCACCAGTATAAACAATACCAGTACCACCACCAGTACAATCAACACCAGTACCATCACATCCAGTACGAACCACACCAGTACCACCATAACAAGTACAAAAGACACCAGTACACCCACCATTACAAACAACACCAGTACAAACATCACCAGTACCACCATCACCAGTACAAACAACACCAATACCACCACCAACAGTACTAACAACACCACTACCAGTACCAACACCACCCAGCACCAACACTACCAGTACCACCACCACTTGTGTCAAAAACACCAGTACCACTACCACCAGTACCAACACCACCAATACCAACAACACTACGACCAGTACCAATACCAAAACCACCACCACCAGTACCACTACCAGTACCAACACCGCCAGTACCACCACCACCAGAACCACCACCACCACCACCACTAGTACCACCACCACCAACAGTACCCACACCACAGTACCAGCACCACTACCAGTTCCAACAGCACCAGTTCCAACAGCACCAGTTCCAACAGCACCAGTTCCAACACCACCAGTACCAATACCACCAGTACCACTACCACCAGTACCACCACCACAACCACCACCAGTTCCAACACCACCAGTTCCAACACCTTCAGTACCAACACCACCAGTTCCTACACCACCAGTTCCAACAACACCTGTACCATCACCACCAGTACCACCTGCACCACCAGTTCCACCATCACGAACAGTTCCAACACCACCAGTACCACCACCACCACTACCACCACCACCAGTACCACCACCACTACCAGTTCCAACACCATCAGTTCCAACACCATCAGTTCCAACACCACCAGTACCAACAACACCACCACTAGTACCAAGACCACCAGTACCAACACCACCAGTACTAACATTATCAGTACCAACACCACCAGTACCAACACCACTACCAGTACCAACACCACCAGTACCACCACCAACAGTACCGACACCACCAGTACCAACACCACTAGTACCAACACCACCAGTACCAACAACACTAGCACCAGTACCACCAGAACCAACACCACCAGTACCAACACCATCATTACCACCACCAGTACAAACAATTCCAGTACCACCACCACCATCAGTACAAACAAACACCAGTACCACCACTACCAGTACGAACACCACCAATACAACCACCACCAGTACAAACAACAACAGTACCACCACCAGTTCAAATAACACCAGTACACCACCACCAGTACCACCACCACCAGTACCAATACCACCAGTACCAACACCACCAGTACAAACAACACCAATACCACCACCACCAGTACAAACAACACTAGTACCACCACCAGTACAAACAACACCAGTACCACCACTACCAGTAGCAACACCACCAGTACCAACACCACCAGTACCAACACCACCAGTACCAACACCACCAGCACCAACACCACTACCAGTACCATCACCACCAATACCAACACCACCAGTACCAACACCACCACCAGTACCAACACACCAGTATCAACACCACCAGTACCAACACCACCAGTACAAACAACACCAGTATCACAACCACCAGTACAAACAATACCAGGACCACCACCAGTACAATCATCACCAGTACCATCACATCCAGTACGAACAACACCAGTACCACCATAACAAGTACAAAAGACACCAGTACCACCACCATTACAAACAACACCAGTACAAAACATCACCAGTACCATCATCACCAATACAAACAACACCAATACCACCACCCACAGTACTAACAACACCACTACCAGTACCAACACCACCAGCGCCAACACCTCCAGTACCACCACCACCAGTATCAACAACTCCAGTACCACTACCACCAGTACCAACACAACCAGTATCAACAACACCAGTACCACTACCACCAGTACCAACACAACCAATACCAACAACACTACTGTACTACCATTACCAATACCAAAACCACCACCACCAGTACCACCACCACCACCAGTACCACTACCAACACCACCAGAACAACCACCACCAGAACCAGCACCACTACCAGTTCCAACAGCACCAGTTCCAACACCACCAGTACCAATACCACCAGTACCACTACCACCAGTACCACCAGTACCACCACCACAACCACCACCAGTTTCAACACCACCAGTTCCAATACCTTCAGTACCAACACCACCAGTTCCTACACCACCAGTACCACCACCACCAGTACCACCTGCACGAACAGTTCCAACACCACCAGTACCACCACCACCACTACCACCACCACCACCAGTACCACCACCACTACCAGTTCCAACACCATCAGTTCCAACACCACCAGTACCTACAACAACACCACTAGTACCAAGACCACCAGTACCAACACAACCAGTACTAACATCATCAGTACCAACACCACCAGTACCAACACCACTACCAGTACCAACACCACCAGTACCACCACCACCAGTACCGACACCACCAGTACCAACACCACTAGTAACAACACCACCAGTACCACCACCATCATTACCGACACCACCAGTACCAACAACACTAGCACCGTACCACCAGAACCAACACCACCAGTGCCAGCACCACCAATACCAACACCACCAGTATCAACACCACCATTACCACCACCAGTACAAACAATTCCAGTACCACCACCACCACCATCAGTACAAACAACACCAGTACCACCACTACCAGTACGAACACCACCAATACCACCACCACCAGTACAAACAACACCAGTACCACCACCAGTTCAAATAACACCAGTACCACCACCACCAGTACCAACACCACCAGTACCAACACCACCAGTACAAACAACACCAATACCACCACCACCAGTACAAACAACACCAGTACCACCACCAGTACAAATAACACCATTACCACCACTACCAGTTCAAACAACACCATTACCACAACCACCAGAACCAACAACACCACCGCCAGTACCAACACCACCAGTACCAACACTACGAGTACCACCACCACCAGTTCCACCTCCACCAGTACCAACACTACCACTACCCAAAACACCTCTACCATTACCAACACCACCAATACCTCCACCACCAGTACCAGCACAACAAGTACCACCACCACTTCTAGTACCAACACCACCAGTACCACCACCACAAAAACCACCACATGTACCACCACTACCAGTACCACCACCACTACCAGGTCTAATACCGCCTGTACCAACACCACCAGTACCACCACCACAAAAACCACCACATGTACCACCACTACCAGGTCTAATACCACCTGTACCAACACCACCAGTACCATCACTACCAGTACCACCACTACCAGTTCCAACACCACTAGTTCCAACACCACTAGTTCCAACACCACTTCCAGTACCAACACCACCAGTACCACCACCACTTCTAGTACCAACACCTCCAGTACCACCAGTATCACCACCACCACCTGTACCACCACCACCAGTACCACCACCACTACCAGTTCGAATACCACCTGTACCAACACCACCAGCACCACCACTACCAGTTCCAAAACACCTAGTTCCAACACCACTTCCAGTACCAACACCACCAGTACCACCACCATCAGAATCACCACCACCACTACTAGGACCACCACCACCAGTACCACCACTACCAGTACCACCACTTCCAGTACCCACACCACAAGTACCACCACCACTTCCAGTACCAACACCACCAGTACCACCACCACCAGAACCACCACCACCACCACTAGTACCACCACCAGTACCACCACTACCAGTACCACCACTACCAATACCACCACTACCAGTTCCATCACCTCCAGTACCAACACCACCAGTACCACTACTACCAGTACAAACAATACCAGTAACACCACTACCAGTTCAAACAACACCAGTACCACCATTACCAGTACCACCACCAGTACAAACAATACCTGTACCACCACAATCAGTTCAAACAACACCAGTACCACCATCACCACCAGTACCACCACCACCAGTACAAACAATACCTGTACCACCACCATCAGTTCAAACAACACCAGTACCACCACCAGTACAAACAACACCAGTACCACCACTACCAGTACGAACAACACTAGTACCAACACCACCTGTACCACCACCAATACAGTCAACACCAGTACCACTCCCACCACCAGTACGAGCAACACTAGTACCACCACCAGTACCAGCTGCAGTACAAACTCCACCAGTACCACCACCACCAGTACAAATAACACCAATACCACCACCAGTACAAGCAACACCAGTACCACCACAAACCAGTACAAACAATTCCAGTACCACCACCACTAGTACCAACAACACCACCAGTACCAGTACCACCAGTACTGCCACCACCACTAGTACCACCACCACCAGTACCCACAACACCTCTACCAGCACCAACTTCACCACTACAACCACCACCAGTACCAACACCACCAGAACCAACACCACCAGTTCCAACACCACCAGTACCAACACCACCAGTACCAACACCACCAGTACCATGACCACCAGTACCACCACCACCACCACCACCTCCAGTTTCAACACCACCAGTACCAACAACATCACCTCTAGTACCAACACCACCAGTACCAACTCCACCCCTACCACCACCACCAGTACCAACACCACCAGTACCATGACCACCAGTACCACTACCACCACCACCACCAGTACCACTACCACCACCACCACCAGTACCACCACCACCAGTACCCACACCTCTACCAGTACCAACACCACCAGTACCAACTCTATCACTACCACCACCAGTACCAACACCACCAGTACCAACACCACCAGTTCCAACACCACTAGTACCAACACCACCAGTTCCAACACCACCAATACCAACACCACCAACATTACCAGTACCAACACCACCAGTACCAAGACCACCAGTACCACCACCACCATTACGGACACCACGAGTACCACCTCCACCAGAATCAACACCACCATTACCAACACCACCAGTTCCACCATCACCAGTACCACCACCACCAGTACCAACACCACCAGTTCCAATATCACCAGTTCCAACACCATCAGTACCAACACCACTAATACCAACACCACTAGTACTAACACCAACAATTCCAACACCACCAGTACACACAATATCACTACCACCACCACCAGTACCAACACCACCAACAACAACACAACCATCAGTACCATCACCACCAGTACCACCACCACTAATACCAACACCACTAGTACTAACACCAACAGTTCCAACACCACCAGTACACACAATACCAGTACCACCACCACCAGGACAAACAACACCAGTACAAACAACAACAGTACAAACAACACTAGTACAAACAACACTATTACAAACAACAACAGTACAAACAACACTAGTACAAACAACACTAGTACAAACAACAACAGTACAAACAACACCACTACAAACAACACTTGTACAAACCACAACACTACAAACAACACCAGTACCACCACCAGTACAAACAACACCAGTACAAACAACACCAGTACAAACAACACTAGTACAAACAATACTAGTACAAACAACACCAGTACAAACAATACCACTACAAACAACACCACTACAAACAACACTAGTACAAACAACACCAGTACCAACACCAGTACCAACATCAGTACCACCACCACCAGTACAAACAACAACACTACTAACAACACCAGTACCACCACCACCAGTACAAACACCACCAGTACCACCACCACCAATACCGACACCACCAGTACCAACAACACTAGCACCAGTACCACCAGAACCAACACCACCAGTGCCAGCACCACCAATACCAACACCACCAGTATCAACACCACCATTACCACCACCAGTACAAACAATTCCAGTACCACCACCACCACCATCAGTACAAACAATACCAGTACCACCACTACCAGTACGAACACCACCAATACCACCACCACCAGTACAAACAACACCAGTACCACCACGAGTTCAAATAACACCAGTACCACCACCACCAGTACCAACACCACCAGTACCAACACCACCAGTACAAACAACACCAATACCACCACCACCAGTACAAACAACACCAGTACCACCACCAGTACAAACAACACCATTACCACCACTACCAGTTCAAACAACACCATTACCACAACCACCAGAACCAACAACACCACCACCAGTTCCACCTCCACCAGTACCAACACTACCACTACCCAAAACACCTCTACCATTACCAACACCACCAATACTTCCACCACCAGTACCACCACAACAAGTACCACCACCACTTCTAGTACCAACACCACCAGTACCACCACCACAAAAACCACCACATGTACCACCACTACCAGTACCACCACCACTACCAGGTCTAATACCACCTGTACCAACACCACCAGTACCACCACCACAAAAACCACCACATGTACCACCACTACCAGTACCACTACCACTACCAGGTCTAATACCACCTGTACCAACACCACCAGTACCATCACTACCAGTACCACCACTACCAGTTCCAACACCACTAGTTCCAACACCACTAGTTTCCAACACCACTTCCAGTACCAACACCACTTCTAGTACCAACACCTCCAGTACCACCACCACCAGTATCACCACCACCACCTGTACCACCACCACCAGTACCACCACCACTACCAGTTCCAATGCCACCTGTACCAACACCACCAGCACCACCACTACCAGTACCACCACTACCAGTTCCAAAACCACTAGTTCCAACACCACTTCCAGTACCAACACCACCAGTACCACCACCATCAGAATCACCACCACCACTACTAGGACCACCACCACCAGTACCACCACTACCAGAACCACAACTTCCAGTACCCACACCACAAGTACCACCACCACTTCCAGTACCAACACCACCAGTACCACCACCACCAGAATCACCACCACTAGTACCACCACCAGTACCACCACTACCAGTACCACCACTACCAATACCACCACTACCAGTTCCATCACCTCCAGTACTAACACCACCAGTACCACTACTACCAGTACAAACAATACCAGTAACACCACTACCAGTTCAAACAACACCAGTACCACCATTACCAGTACCACCACCAGTACAAACAATACCTGTACCACCACAATCAGTTCAAACAACACCAGTACCACCATCACCACCAGTACCACCACCACCAGTACAAACAATACCTGTAAAACCACCATCGGTTCGAACAACACCAGTACCACCACCACCAGTACCACCACCAGTACAAACAACACCAGTACCACCACTACCAGTACGAACAACACTAGTACCAACACCACCTGTACCACCACCAATACAGTCAACACCAGTACCACTCCCACCACCAGTACGAGCAACACTAGTACCACCACCATTACCAGCTGCAGTACAAACTTCAAAAGTTGGTACCACCAGTACCAAACAACTCCAGTACCAACAACCACCAGTACTACCAGCACCAGTACCGACACCACCAGTACCAACACCACAAGTACCACAAACCACCAGTACCACCACCACCAGTACCACCACCATTAGTACCGACACCACGAGTACTAAGACCACCAGTACCACCACCTCCAGTACCACCACCACCAGTACCGAAACCACCAGTACCAACACCACCAGTACCACAATAACTAGTTCCAATACCACCAGTACCACCACCACCAGTAAGACCACTACCACCAGTACCACCACCACCAGTACCACCACTACCACCAGTTCCAACACCATCAGTATAACACCACCAGTACCAACACCACCAGTACCATCACCACCTGTACCAACACCTATAGTTCCAACGCCACCAGTACCACCACCACCAGTACAAACAACACCAATACCACCACCACCTGTACAAACAACAGCATTACCACCACCACCAGTACCAACACTTCTAGTACCACCACCACCAGTACCAACACCACTAGTACCAGCACCACTAGTACCAACACCGCCAGTACCAACACCGCCAGTACCAACACCGCCAGTACCAACACCGCCAGTACCAACACCACCAGTACCAACGCCACCAGTACCAACACCACCAGTACCAACATTACCAGTACCACCACTACCAATAAGAACAACACCAGTACCATCACCACCTGTACCAACACCAATACTTCCAGCACCACCAGTACCACGACCAGTACCAACAACAACTCTACTAGTACCAACACTACCAGTACTAACACCACCAGTACTAACACCACCAGTACAAACACCACCAGTACCAACACCACTAGTACAAACATCACCAGTACCACCACTACCAATAAGAACAACACCAGTATCAACACTACCAGTACCACCACCAGTACCACCACGAGTACAAATAACACCAGTACCACCACCACCAGTACGAACAACACCAGAACAACCACCAGTACAAACAACACCAGTTCCACCATCACCAGTACAAACAACACCAGTACCTCAACCACTAGTACCACCATCACCGATACCATAACCACCACCAGTACCACCATCACCGATACCATAACCACCACCAGTACCACCACCACCAGTACCAACAACCACACCACTAGTATCAACACCACCAGTACCAACACCACCTGCACCGACAAAACTAGTACCAACACACCTAGTACCAACACCACCACCAGTACCACCATCACCAATACCATAACCACCACCAGTACCACCATCACCAATACCATAACCACCACTAGTACCAACAACCACACTACTAGTATCAACACCACCAGTACCAACACCACCTGCACCTACACCACCAGTACCAACACACCTAGTACCAACACCACTAGTACCAACACCACCAGTACCAATACCACCGGTATCAACAACAACTATACCAACACCACTAGTTCCAACACCACCAGTACCACCACCACCACCAGTACCACCACCACCAGTTCCAACACAACCAGTACCAACACCACTAGTACCAACTCCACCAATACCAACACCACCAGTACCAACACCACCAGTACCAATTCCACCGGTATCAACAACAACTATACCAACACCACTAGTTCCAACACCACCAGTACCACCACCACCAGTTCCAACACAACCAGTACCAACACCACTAGTACCAACACCACTAATACCAACACCAACAGTACCAACACCACAAGTACCAACACCACCAGTACCAACACCACCAGTACCACCACAAGCAGTACAACAAACACCAGTACCTCCTCCAGGACAAACAACACCAGTACCACCACTACCAGTACGAACAACACCAGTACCACCTTAACCAGTACAAACAACACCAGTACCACCACCAGTACTAAAAACTCCAGTACCACCATCACCAGTACAAACAACACCAATACCACCTCGACCAGTACTAATAACACCACCACCAGTACCAACACCACCAGTACCAACACAACCAGTACCACCACTACCAGTACCAACACTACCAGTATCAACAACACCAGTACCCCTAACACCGGTACCAACTTCACTACCAGTTCCAATACCACCAGTACCAACACCACCAGTACCATTATCACCAGTATCAACACCACCAGTACCATCACCACCACCAGTTCCAACACCACCAGTTCTAACACCACCAGTACCACAAACACCACCAGTTCCAACACCACCAGTTCCAACACCACCAGTACCAACACCACCAGGACCACCACCACCAGTACCACCACTACCACTAGTTACAACACCACCAGTTCCAACACCACCAGTACCACCACCTCCAGTACAAACAACACCAATACCACCACCACCAGTACAAACAACACCAGTACCACCACCACCAGTACCAACACCACCAGTACCACTACCATCAGTACCACCACCACCAGTACAAACAACAACAGTACAACCACCACTAGTTCAAACATCAGTACCCCCACTACCAGTACAAACACCAGCACCACCACCACCAGTACAAACAACACCAGTACCACCACCACCAGTACAAACAACACCAATACCACCACTGCCAGTACAAACAACACTAGTACCACCTCGACCAGTACTAATAACACCACCACCAGTACCAACATCACCAGTACCAACAAAACCAGTACCACCACCACCAGTTCCAACACCACCAGTACCAACACTACCACTATCACCAACACCAGTACCCCTAACACCAGTACCAACACCACTACCAGTACCAACACCACTACCAGTACCAAGACTATCAGTACCACCACCACCCGAACCACCACCACCACCACCCGTACCACCAGTACCAGCACCACTGCCAGTTCCACCACCACCAGTTCCAACACCAATTCCAACACCACCAGTACCAACACCACCAGTTCTAACACCAACAGTACCACCACCACCACCAGTATCAAACATGGCATCCGACAGCTTCACATACTTCACAGATGGATCAGTAGACCAGCAGGGACAAGAAACCGGAGCTGCAGTTAAAGCAGGAAACTCTGTAAATAGTTGGAGGCTCTCAAATGGGTGTTCGACTTTACAGAGATGCTAGCCATTCAAAAGGCTTTGGAACATGCTCTTGCTGAACACCGACAATATGTTATCATACATACAGATTCGAGAACCGCCATTGAAACCTTGCAACAAGAACACATATGTGATAGCATACATCTGATCACAAATGTCATATCATTAATGTAAACATTCAAACGACAAGGCCGACGGGTACTTATCAACTGGGTGCCAAGTCATGTGGGAATGTACCTCCTGCACCACCAGTACCACCACCACCACCAGTACCACCACCACTACCAGTTCCAACACCAGTTGCAACACCACCAGTACCAACAACAACAGTACCAACAACAACAGTACCACCACCACCAGTACCTCCACCACCAGTACTACCACTACCACCAATTACAACACCACCAGTTCCAACACCACCAGTACCACCACCACCAGTACAAACAACACCAATACCACCACCAACAGTACAAACAACACCAGTACCACCACCACCAGTACTAACAACACCACCTCCAGTACCAACACCACCAGTACCACAACCACTAGTACCAACACCACTAGTACCAACACAACCAGTACCAACACCACCAGTACTAACACCACCGGTACCATTCCCACATGTACCAACACTAATAGTTCCAACACCACCAGTACCACCACCACCAGTACCAAGTTCCTCCAACACAAGTTCCAACACCACCAGTACCAAGTTCCACCACCACAAGTTCCAACACCACCAGTACCACCACCACCAGTACCAAGTTCCACCACCAAAAGTTCCAACACCACCAGTACCAACAACAACACCACTAGTACCGACATCACCAGTACTAACTCCACCAGTACCAACACCACCAGTACCAACACCACTACCAGTACCAACACTACCAGTACCAACACCACCAGTAGCAACACAACCACCAGTCCCAACATTACCAATACCAACACCACCAGTACCACCACCACCAGTACACATACCACCAGTACCACCACCACCAGTACCAACACCACCAGTACCAACACCACCAGTACTAACACCAGCAGTGCCAACACCACCAGTACCAACACCACCAGTACCACCACCACCAGTACAACTGCCACTAGTACCAACATCACCAGTACCAACACCACCAGTACTAACACCACCACCAGTACCAACATTACCAGTACCAGCACCACCAGTACCACCACCACTAGTACGGACACCACCAGTACCACCACCACCAGTACCAACACCACCAGTACCGATACCACCAGTACCACCACCACTAGTACCACCACCACCAGTACCGATACCACCAGTACCAACACCACTAGTACCGATACCACCAGTACCACCCCCACTAGTACCACCACCACCAGTTCCAATACCACCAGTACCAACACCACCAGTACCACCATCACGACCAGTTCCAACACGACCAGTTCCAACACGACCAGTTCCAACACCACAAGTACCTACACCACCAGTTCCTACACCACCAGTTTTAACACCACCAGTACCACCTGCACCACCAGTTCCAATACCACCAGTACCACCACCAACAGTACCACCTGCACCACCAGTTCCAACACCATCAGTACCACCACCACCACCAGTACCACCACCACTACCAGTTCCAACACCATCAGTTCGAACACCTCCAGTTTCAATACCACCAGTACCAACAACACCAGTACCACCACCACCAGTACCAACACCACCAGTACCAACACCACTACCAGTACCATCACCACCAATACCAACCCCACCACCAGTACAAACAACACCAGTACAAACAACACCAGTATCACTACCACCAGTACAAACAATACCAGTACCACCACCAGTACAATCAACACCAGTACCACCACATCCAGTACGAACAACACCAGTACCACCATAACAAGTACAAAAGACACCAGTACCACCACCATTACAAACAACACCAGTACAAACATCACCAGTACCACCATCAACAGTACTAACAACACCACTACCAGTACCAACACCACCAGTACCACCACTACCAGTACCACCACCACTAGTATCAACACAACCAGTACCAACACCACCAGTATCAACAACACCAGTACCACTACCACAAGTACCAACACCACCAATACCAACAACACGACTACCAGTACCAATACCAAAACCACCACCACCAGTACCACCACCACCAGTACCACTACCAGTACCAACACCGCCAGTACCACCACCACCAGAACCACCACCACCACTAGTACCACCACCACCACCAGTACCCACACCACCAGTACCAGCACCACTACCAGTTCCAACAGCACCAGTTCCAACAGCACCAGTTCCAACACCACCAGTACCAATACCACCAGTACCACTACCACCAGTAACACCACCACAACCACCACCAGTTTCAACACCACCAGTTCCAACACCTTCAGTACCAACACCACCAGTTCCTACACCACCAGTTCCAACACCACCAGTACCACCACCAGTACCACCTGCACCACCAGTACCACCTGCACGAACAGTTCCAACACCACCAGTACCACCAACACCACCAGTACCACCACCACAACCAGTTCCAACACCATCAGTTCCAACACCACCAGTACCAACAACAACACCACTAGTACCAAGACCACCAGTACCAACACCACCAGTACTAACATTATCAGTACCAACACCACCAGTACCAACACCACTACTAGTACCAACACCACCGCTACCACCACCACCAGTACCGACACCACCAGTAACAACACCACTAGTACCAACACCACCAGTACCACCACCACCTGTACCGACACCACCAGTACCAACAACACTAGCACCAGTACCACCAGAACCAACACCACCAGTGCCAGCACCACCAGTACCAACACTACCAGTACCAACACCACTATTACCACCACCATTACGACCACTAGTAGAAACAATTCCAGTACCACCACCATCATCAGTACAAACAACACCAGTACCACCACTACCAGTACGAACACCAGCAATAATACCACTACCAGTGCAAACAACAACAGTACCACAACCAGTTCAAATAACACCAGTACCACCACCACCAGTACCACCACCACCAGTACCAACACTATCAGTACAAACAACACCAATACCACCACCACCAGTACAAACAACACGAATACCACCACCACCAGTACCAACAACACCAGTACTACCACAACCAGTACCAACACCACCAGTACCAACACCACTAGTGCCAACACCACCAGTACCAACACTACCAGTACCAACACCACTACCAGTACCATCACCACCAATACCAACACCACCAGTACCAACACCACCACAAGTACCAACACCACCAGTATAAACACCACCAGTACCAACACCACCAGTACAAACAACACCAGTATCACTACCACCAGTATAAACAATACCAGTACCACCACCAGTACAATCAACACCAGTACCATCACATCCAGTACGAACCACACCAGTACCACCATAACAAGTACAAAAGACACCAGTACCACCACCATTACAAACAACACCAGTACAAACATCACCAGTACCACCATCACCAGTACAAACAACACCAATACCACCACCAACAGTACTAACAACACCACTACCAGTACCAACACCACCAGCACCAACACTACCAGTACCACCACCACTTGTGTCAAAAACACCAGTACCACTACCACCAGTACCAACACCACCAATACCAACAACACTACTACCAGTACCAATACCAAAACCACCACCACCAGTACCACTACCAGTACCAACACCGCCAGTACCACCACCACCAGAACCACCACCACCACCACCACTAGTACCACCACCACCAACAGTACCCACACCACCAGTACCAGCACCACTACCAGTTCCAACAGCACCAGTTCCAACAGCACCAGTTCCAACAGCACCAGTTCCAACACCACCAGTACCAATACCACCAGTACCACTACCACCAGTACCACCACCACAACCACCACCAGTTCCAACACCACCAGTTCCAACACCTTCAGTACCAACACCACCAGTTCCTACACCACCAGTTCCAACAACACCTGTACCATCACCACCAGTACCACCTGCACCACCAGTTCCACCATCACGAACAGTTCCAACACCACCAGTACCACCACCACCACTACCACCACCACCAGTACCACCACCACTACCAGTTCCAACACCATCAGTTCCAACACCATCAGTTCCAACACCACCAGTACCAACAACACCACCACTAGTACCAAGACCACCAGTACCAACACCACCAGTACTAACATTATCAGTACCAACACCACCAGTACCAACACCACTACCAGTACCAACACCACCAGTACCACCACCAACAGTACCGACACCACCAGTACCAACACCACTAGTACCAACACCACCAGTACCAACAACACTAGCACCAGTACCACCAGAACCAACACCACCAGTACCAACACCATCATTACCACCACCAGTACAAACAATTCCAGTACCACCACCACCATCAGTACAAACAACACCAGTACCACCACTACCAGTACGAACACCACCAATACAACCACCACCAGTACAAACAACAACAGTACCACCACCAGTTCAAATAACACCAGTACCACCACCACCAGTACCACCACCACCAGTACCAATACCACCAGTACCAACACCACCAGTACAAACAACACCAATACCACCACCACCAGTACAAACAACACTAGTACCACCACCAGTACAAACAACACCAGTACCACCACTACCAGTAGCAACACCACCAGTACCAACACCACCAGTACCAACACCACCAGTACCAACACCACCAGCACCAACACCACTACCAGTACCATCACCACCAATACCAACACCACCAGTACCAACACCACCACCAGTACCAACACCACCAGTATCAACACCACCAGTACCAACACCACCAGTACAAACAACACCAGTATCACAACCACCAGTACAAACAATACCAGGACCACCACCAGTACAATCATCACCAGTACCATCACATCCAGTACGAACAACACCAGTACCACCATAACAAGTACAAAAGACACCAGTACCACCACCATTACAAACAACACCAGTACAAACATCACCAGTACCATCATCACCAATACAAACAACACCAATACCACCACCCACAGTACTAACAACACCACTACCAGTACCAACACCACCAGCGCCAACACCTCCAGTACCACCACCACCAGTATCAACAACTCCAGTACCACTACCACCAGTACCAACACAACCAGTATCAACAACACCAGTACCACTACCACCAGTACCAACACAACCAATACCAACAACACTACTGTACTACCATTACCAATACCAAAACCACCACCACCAGTACCACCACCACCACCAGTACCACTACCAACACCACCAGAACAACCACCACCAGAACCAGCACCACTACCAGTTCCAACAGCACCAGTTCCAACACCACCAGTACCAATACCACCAGTACCACTACCACCAGTACCACCAGTACCACCACCACAACCACCACCAGTTTCAACACCACCAGTTCCAATACCTTCAGTACCAACACCACCAGTTCCTACACCACCAGTACCACCACCACCAGTACCACCTGCACGAACAGTTCCAACACCACCAGTACCACCACCACCACTACCACCACCACCACCAGTACCACCACCACTACCAGTTCCAACACCATCAGTTCCAACACCACCAGTACCTACAACAACACCACTAGTACCAAGACCACCAGTACCAACACAACCAGTACTAACATCATCAGTACCAACACCACCAGTACCAACACCACTACCAGTACCAACACCACCAGTACCACCACCACCAGTACCGACACCACCAGTACCAACACCACTAGTAACAACACCACCAGTACCACCACCATCATTACCGACACCACCAGTACCAACAACACTAGCACCGTACCACCAGAACCAACACCACCAGTGCCAGCACCACCAATACCAACACCACCAGTATCAACACCACCATTACCACCACCAGTACAAACAATTCCAGTACCACCACCACCACCATCAGTACAAACAACACCAGTACCACCACTACCAGTACGAACACCACCAATACCACCACCACCAGTACAAACAACACCAGTACCACCACCAGTTCAAATAACACCAGTACCACCACCACCAGTACCAACACCACCAGTACCAACACCACCAGTACAAACAACACCAATACCACCACCACCAGTACAAACAACACCAGTACCACCACCAGTACAAATAACACCATTACCACCACTACCAGTTCAAACAACACCATTACCACAACCACCAGAACCAACAACACCACCGCCAGTACCAACACCACCAGTACCAACACTACGAGTACCACCACCACCAGTTCCACCTCCACCAGTACCAACACTACCACTACCCAAAACACCTCTACCATTACCAACACCACCAATACCTCCACCACCAGTACCAGCACAACAAGTACCACCACCACTTCTAGTACCAACACCACCAGTACCACCACCACAAAAACCACCACATGTACCACCACTACCAGTACCACCACCACTACCAGGTCTAATACCGCCTGTACCAACACCACCAGTACCACCACCACAAAAACCACCACATGTACCACCACTACCAGGTCTAATACCACCTGTACCAACACCACCAGTACCATCACTACCAGTACCACCACTACCAGTTCCAACACCACTAGTTCCAACACCACTAGTTCCAACACCACTTCCAGTACCAACACCACCAGTACCACCACCACTTCTAGTACCAACACCTCCAGTACCACCAGTATCACCACCACCACCTGTACCACCACCACCAGTACCACCACCACTACCAGTTCGAATACCACCTGTACCAACACCACCAGCACCACCACTACCAGTTCCAAAACACCTAGTTCCAACACCACTTCCAGTACCAACACCACCAGTACCACCACCATCAGAATCACCACCACCACTACTAGGACCACCACCACCAGTACCACCACTACCAGTACCACCACTTCCAGTACCCACACCACAAGTACCACCACCACTTCCAGTACCAACACCACCAGTACCACCACCACCAGAACCACCACCACCACCACTAGTACCACCACCAGTACCACCACTACCAGTACCACCACTACCAATACCACCACTACCAGTTCCATCACCTCCAGTACCAACACCACCAGTACCACTACTACCAGTACAAACAATACCAGTAACACCACTACCAGTTCAAACAACACCAGTACCACCATTACCAGTACCACCACCAGTACAAACAATACCTGTACCACCACAATCAGTTCAAACAACACCAGTACCACCATCACCACCAGTACCACCACCACCAGTACAAACAATACCTGTACCACCACCATCAGTTCAAACAACACCAGTACCACCACCAGTACAAACAACACCAGTACCACCACTACCAGTACGAACAACACTAGTACCAACACCACCTGTACCACCACCAATACAGTCAACACCAGTACCACTCCCACCACCAGTACGAGCAACACTAGTACCACCACCAGTACCAGCTGCAGTACAAACTCCACCAGTACCACCACCACCAGTACAAATAACACCAATACCACCACCAGTACAAGCAACACCAGTACCACCACAAACCAGTACAAACAATTCCAGTACCACCACCACTAGTACCAACAACACCACCAGTACCAGTACCACCAGTACTGCCACCACCACTAGTACCACCACCACCAGTACCCACAACACCTCTACCAGCACCAACTTCACCACTACAACCACCACCAGTACCAACACCACCAGAACCAACACCACCAGTTCCAACACCACCAGTACCAACACCACCAGTACCAACACCACCAGTACCATGACCACCAGTACCACCACCACCACCACCACCTCCAGTTTCAACACCACCAGTACCAACAACATCACCTCTAGTACCAACACCACCAGTACCAACTCCACCCCTACCACCACCACCAGTACCAACACCACCAGTACCATGACCACCAGTACCACTACCACCACCACCACCAGTACCACTACCACCACCACCACCAGTACCACCACCACCAGTACCCACACCTCTACCAGTACCAACACCACCAGTACCAACTCTATCACTACCACCACCAGTACCAACACCACCAGTACCAACACCACCAGTTCCAACACCACTAGTACCAACACCACCAGTTCCAACACCACCAATACCAACACCACCAACATTACCAGTACCAACACCACCAGTACCAAGACCACCAGTACCACCACCACCATTACGGACACCACGAGTACCACCTCCACCAGAATCAACACCACCATTACCAACACCACCAGTTCCACCATCACCAGTACCACCACCACCAGTACCAACACCACCAGTTCCAATATCACCAGTTCCAACACCATCAGTACCAACACCACTAATACCAACACCACTAGTACTAACACCAACAATTCCAACACCACCAGTACACACAATATCACTACCACCACCACCAGTACCAACACCACCAACAACAACACAACCATCAGTACCATCACCACCAGTACCACCACCACTAATACCAACACCACTAGTACTAACACCAACAGTTCCAACACCACCAGTACACACAATACCAGTACCACCACCACCAGGACAAACAACACCAGTACAAACAACAACAGTACAAACAACACTAGTACAAACAACACTATTACAAACAACAACAGTACAAACAACACTAGTACAAACAACACTAGTACAAACAACAACAGTACAAACAACACCACTACAAACAACACTTGTACAAACCACAACACTACAAACAACACCAGTACCACCACCAGTACAAACAACACCAGTACAAACAACACCAGTACAAACAACACTAGTACAAACAATACTAGTACAAACAACACCAGTACAAACAATACCACTACAAACAACACCACTACAAACAACACTAGTACAAACAACACCAGTACCAACACCAGTACCAACATCAGTACCACCACCACCAGTACAAACAACAACACTACTAACAACACCAGTACCACCACCACCAGTACAAACACCACCAGTACCACCACCACCAATACCGACACCACCAGTACCAACAACACTAGCACCAGTACCACCAGAACCAACACCACCAGTGCCAGCACCACCAATACCAACACCACCAGTATCAACACCACCATTACCACCACCAGTACAAACAATTCCAGTACCACCACCACCACCATCAGTACAAACAATACCAGTACCACCACTACCAGTACGAACACCACCAATACCACCACCACCAGTACAAACAACACCAGTACCACCACGAGTTCAAATAACACCAGTACCACCACCACCAGTACCAACACCACCAGTACCAACACCACCAGTACAAACAACACCAATACCACCACCACCAGTACAAACAACACCAGTACCACCACCAGTACAAACAACACCATTACCACCACTACCAGTTCAAACAACACCATTACCACAACCACCAGAACCAACAACACCACCACCAGTTCCACCTCCACCAGTACCAACACTACCACTACCCAAAACACCTCTACCATTACCAACACCACCAATACTTCCACCACCAGTACCACCACAACAAGTACCACCACCACTTCTAGTACCAACACCACCAGTACCACCACCACAAAAACCACCACATGTACCACCACTACCAGTACCACCACCACTACCAGGTCTAATACCACCTGTACCAACACCACCAGTACCACCACCACAAAAACCACCACATGTACCACCACTACCAGTACCACTACCACTACCAGGTCTAATACCACCTGTACCAACACCACCAGTACCATCACTACCAGTACCACCACTACCAGTTCCAACACCACTAGTTCCAACACCACTAGTTCCAACACCACTTCCAGTACCAACACCACTTCTAGTACCAACACCTCCAGTACCACCACCACCAGTATCACCACCACCACCTGTACCACCACCACCAGTACCACCACCACTACCAGTTCCAATGCCACCTGTACCAACACCACCAGCACCACCACTACCAGTACCACCACTACCAGTTCCAAAACCACTAGTTCCAACACCACTTCCAGTACCAACACCACCAGTACCACCACCATCAGAATCACCACCACCACTACTAGGACCACCACCACCAGTACCACCACTACCAGAACCACAACTTCCAGTACCCACACCACAAGTACCACCACCACTTCCAGTACCAACACCACCAGTACCACCACCACCAGAATCACCACCACTAGTACCACCACCAGTACCACCACTACCAGTACCACCACTACCAATACCACCACTACCAGTTCCATCACCTCCAGTACTAACACCACCAGTACCACTACTACCAGTACAAACAATACCAGTAACACCACTACCAGTTCAAACAACACCAGTACCACCATTACCAGTACCACCACCAGTACAAACAATACCTGTACCACCACAATCAGTTCAAACAACACCAGTACCACCATCACCACCAGTACCACCACCACCAGTACAAACAATACCTGTAAAACCACCATCGGTTCGAACAACACCAGTACCACCACCACCAGTACCACCACCAGTACAAACAACACCAGTACCACCACTACCAGTACGAACAACACTAGTACCAACACCACCTGTACCACCACCAATACAGTCAACACCAGTACCACTCCCACCACCAGTACGAGCAACACTAGTACCACCACCATTACCAGCTGCAGTACAAACTTCACCAGTACAAATAACACCAATACCACCACCAGTACAAGCAACACCAGTACCACCACAAACCAGTACAAACAATTCCAGTACCACCACCACTAGTACCAACAACACCACCACCAGAACCAACACCACCAGTACCAGTACCACCAGTACCGCCACCACCACTAGTACCACCACCACCAGTACCCACAACACCTCTACCAGCACCAACTTCACCACTACCACCACCACCAGTACCAACACCACCAGTACCAACACCACCAGTACCAACACCACCAGTTCCAACACCACCAGTACCAACACCACCAGTACCAACACCACCAGTACCATGACCAACAGTACCACCACCACCACCACCTCCAGTTTCAACACCACCAGTACCAACAACATCACCTCTAGTACCAACACCACCAGTACCAACTCCACCCCTACCACCACCACCAGTACCAACACCACCAGTACCACCACCACCAGAATCACCACCACCACCACTAGTACCACTAACCAGTACCACCACTACCAGTACCACCACTACCAATACCACCACTACCAGTTCCATCACCTCCAGTACCAACACCACCAGTACCACTACTACCAGTACAAACAATACCAGTAACACCACTACCAGTTCAAACAACACCAGTACCACCATTACCAGTACCACCACCAGTACAAACAATACCTGTACCACCACAATCAGTTCAAACAACACCAGTACCACCATCACCACCAGTACCACCACCACCAGTACAAACAATACCTGTACCACCACCATCAGTTCGAACAACAAAAGTACCACCACCACCAGTACCACCACCAGTACAAACAACACCAGTACCACCACTACCAGTACGAACAACACTGGTACCAACACCACCTGTACCACCACCAATACAGTCAACACCAGTACCACTCCCACCACCAGTACGAGCAACACTAGTACCACCACCAGTACCAGCTGCAGTACAAACTCCACCAGTACCACCACCACCAGTACAAATAACACCAATACCACCACCAGTACAAGCAACACCAGTACCACCACAAACCAGTACAAACAATTCCAGTACCACCACCACTAGTACCAACAACACCACCACCAGAACCAACACCACCAGTACCAGTACCACCAGTACCGCCACCACCACTAGTACCACCACCACCAGTACCCACAACACCTCTACCAGCACCAACTTCACCACTACCACCACCACCAGTACCAACACCACCAGTACCAACACCACCAGTTCCAACACCACCAGTACCAACACCACCAGTACCAACACCACCAGTACCAACACCACCAGTACCATGACCACCAGTACCACCACCATCAACACCTCCAGTTTCAACACCACCAGTACCAACAACATCACCTCTAGTACCAACACCACCAGTACCAACTCCACCCCTACCACCACCACCAGTACCAACACCACCAGTACCAACACCACCAGTACCATGACCACCAGTACCACTACCACCACCACCACCAGTACCACCACCACCAGTACCCACACCTCTACCAGTACCAACACCACCAGTACCAACTCTATCACTACCACCACCACCAGTACCAACACCACCAGTTCCAACACCACTAGTACCATCACCACCAGTTCCAACACCACCAATACCAACACCACCAACATTACCAGTACCAACATCACCAGTACCAAGACCACCAGTACCACCACCACCATTACGGACACGATGAGTACCACCTCCACCAGAATCAACACCACCATTACCGACACCACCAGTTCCACCACCACCAGTACCACCACCACCAGTACCAACACCACCAGTTCCAATATCACCAGTTCCAACACCATCAGTACCAACACCACCAGTACCAACACCACTAATACCAACACCACTAGTTCTAACACCAACAATTCCAACACCACCAGTACACACAATACCACTACCACCACCACCAGTACCATCACCACCAGTACCAACACCACCAACAACAACACAACCACCAGTACCCTCACCACCAGTACCACCACCACTAATACCAACACCACTAGTACTAACACCAACAGTTCCAACACCACCAGTACACACAATACCAGTACCACCACCACCAGGACAAACAACACCAGTACAAACAACAACAGTACAAACAACAACAGTACAAACAACACTAGTACAAACAACAACAGTACAATCAACACTAGTACAAACAACACTAGTACAAACAACAACAGTACAAACAACATCACTACAAACAACACCAGTACAAACAACAGTACAAACAATACCACTACAAACACCACAACTACAAACAACACCAGTACAAACAACACTAGTACAAACCACAACACTACAAACAACACCAGTACCACCACCAGTACAAACAACACCAGTACAAACAACACTAGTACAAACAATACTAGTACAAACAACACCAGTACAAACAATACCACTACAAACAACACCACTACAAACAACAGTAGTACAAACAACACCAGTACCAACACCAGTACCAACATCAGTACCACCACCAGTACAAACAACAACACTACTAACAACACCAGTACCACCACCACCAGTACAAACAACACCAGTACCAACACCAGTAACAACACTAGTACCAGCATCACCTGTACAAACAACTCTACCAGTGCTGAGGATGAGTTTGGGCCATTATAATTGCCGGGTGAGACAAGTTGTGATAGTTTACAAGTCCTCGCAAGATTACTAGATATCCTCTTGTTTACTTCACGAACTATCGGAAAGTATCTTATTTCCGTTTTATACTTATTAGATAGATTGGTCATTCAATTATTTTTCTTACAAGAGTTTTTACATTCTTGTACAGCCACTAGTACGCGTAGCGTCTCGGGCAGGTCCTGAAGACTATGTTCCCTTGATTACGACCCCGCGAAAAATTGTTTAGCAACCAAGTATCCATTTTACTGTTGAGTTAAACAGAGGCTACAGTTAGGAATTTGCGCTTAGTAAATCCTCCCCGGCCAGGATACGAACCCAGGACAAAGCGCTCGCGAAACGCCTGGAGAGCGTCTTAACCACTACACCACAGGGACTAAGATTGTGGGAAAGGGACTACATTGTGGTGTAGATCATTGTCAGGAGGAATGGACATCAGCCCACACTGGGTAAGTGTTCTCAACAACATTTCACCGAGAAATTGGTAAATTAATTGACTCAATTTATTCAATACTAGCTGTACCCGACCACGCATTGCTACAAACAACAATGTAATGCATGTGCATTGCTGAGCCACAGCAACCCTCCCCTGTCCTCTGGCCTCTCCACCATTCCCCCCCTCCCCCATCCCCTTGTCCTCCCAACCATTCCCCACTCCCTCATCCCCTCATCCTCCCTACCATTCCCCACTCCCCTGTCCCCTCATCTTCCCCCACCATACCCAACTCCCCCGTCACCTTGTCCTCTCCACTATTCCCCCCTACCTTCGTCCTCCCCACCATTCCCCATTTCACTGTCCCCTTGTCCTCCTCACTATTCTCCATTCCCCAGTTTCCTCAGCCTCCTCACCTATATAAAATATAAAAACACGCGCATATTCGAATGGAACGTTGTGTCAAAAATTTCAAAGCAATCGATAAAGAGGTTTCGAAGATTTCTTTCACATGATAAACACATGAAAAACACAAATTAATAAAATACATGTTTTTTTCCTTCCGTCGCATACGTGACATCTATATAATATGTATATAAAAACTCCATCGGAGTCGAATGGAACGTTGTGTCAAAATTTTAAAGCAATCGGTGAAGAACTTTCGGAGATTAGTGATTTGGAACAAACGAACATTTATATTTTTATTTATAGATAATCTATGATTAGAAATATATTAACTTGTTGGAAGGCTGAAGCTCGGTAAATGAGAGAACACGACGTATGGTTATAACAAGGAAGAGATGCTATGAGGTGCACGCGTCCACATTGTGTTCAGAGCCGCCTCCATTACAAAAATTCTAGCACCAGAACAGCTAATTTTTTTTTATAACTAATTCCAGGATAGAGGAAGTTAATTAAATCAATTATAATTAAGTAATAGAATGTAATTATAAGTCTCCTTTGAATAATGTAGAACTTGCTCTAGCCTAATACACTAACAATTTAACCCCCCAGAAGTTTGAGCATATATTTGTGTGGAGATATAAACTTATACCGTCCACTGCTTGTACCAGTAAAGCAAAATTATTGTTATGGCCTCACTTAGCCAGTAACCGGGTTGTTTTCATTAAACTTTTTATAGGACCTTATTGCCACTTCTTACCTGATCTAACCCCAAATAAGGTTTAAGTTATTAAAAACTGAGCAGTAATAAACAATCCAACGGGAATGGGGGGAGGTATGCATCACTAAACAAAACCATCACCACATGTACTTCAAACTATTGTACAACTATATACACCTAGTACATTTATACATCACAGATAACCCTGTATTTGTCACTTTCACACAGGGCACTACAAGAAACTTTTGTGATCTTCTATCCTGGCGAGTCGTCCTTCATACATCACTGAGGGTTCCTTTCCTGAGCCTCTCTTCTGAGGTACTCACGCCGGTGAGTCCACTATTCCCAGCAATTCACGGCAAGTCCTCCACAGTATCATCACAGAGTTTAAACACTCCCACAAAACTCCCGCAACACGCCGGTTGTCTTTCCCCAGACTAGCCTTTGCTTTGAGGACAGACGGACACCAATTCCATCTGTTAGCACAGCTGGGCTACTCTGGGATATGTCACTCCAACTACCAATAGCTCACTGACTACCACTGTCTCCAACGACCATTCACTACGTGTTCCCACCAAAACAAGTCTTGGGTCCAAGACTGCCCTTCTGGCTACTCTTGGCGGACTGCCTCTTGGCGTCCAAGGTACCACTCACGTCACTTACCAGGACAAAATATTGTAGTGTCGTGACACAGCATATACCAGTCATGACTATATACGCTGTAGTCATTCTCTAGTGTCAATATACATTAGTTGTCATTATTTACCATGCAACGTTTGTGTCATTTATAGTAAAATGGCATTGTATTTTGTATGATGCTATGCCGTGTAAGCTACTATATGTATTTTTTTATATATTATTATTGTATCTATCTACGTGTTGTTGAGTAAGTGTTAACTATCCGTTTAGGCCGGCCGGCGAAACTACTGTCATTCCCCCCCTCTCCGTGCCTTTAAGTGTTAAAGTGTAGCCAACTTGTGAGGTTGGTATCCGTCTTGTTGTGTATATATGTATGTATGATATTATACTGTGTGCACTATATTCTTGTGCAGTGAACATCTGGGTATGTTCCAGAGGCTTGTGATATACTTTAAGTAATTATTTCTGGACTCGATTTTGGAGGTTATATAATAGTGCAATGTTGGTACCTGTGTTGTTACACCAGGTGGCCAGAGGCAGGTTGTTCACTGGTCTCTGGGTGGGGGAGAGGGAAGCACACGCGGTGTCACCTCCCTAGATATTTGTATATATACTGTGTGGATTTCTTACCGGTATTTTTGTAAGAAGTATTATTATTATTATGGATAATCAGTGTGTTTCACCATCGGATATATTTGTAACTGTGGTAGGTGACATATTCGTAATTAAGCATTGTGGGTACTTTGTCCTTTAACTGTTTGTGGACATGGAGAAATTCTGTGATTTTTTGGACTTAATCAAATTTTCCTGATTTGGGGGACTTCGACTTTTGAGAAGAAATTCTGACTGTCACGTTACCAGACATTGGAACTAACGTTTCGAAGACTTGTAATAGACTTTTATTTTTGCCAAGTCGTTGTGGACTTTTAAAAAGTCCATTTACGAAGAGTGTAGACTTTGCCATTTGCTGGCTCAGATGCGACTTAAGTTTTCTGAAGGCAAGTTTAGACTGTCATTTGTCAGTCCTGTGGGGACTTTCTAAGGGCAGGATAGATGACTATACCCCACTTTGTTATTATGTCACTACCCACAATGTTCATGACTTTATAGCTAGTCTTAAGTTGACTAGTGTACCACTGTGGTTAGGTGATTGTGGCCTAGCGACAGCTAGTTGGTAGGCTTGTGTTGTGGTTAATTTATTTAAGAGTTGTGGATAAGTGTTGTATATAGAGCGGTGTCATGTGTATAAGTTCGCCCCAGGAAACTTGTGGATTTTACATAGCCTTTTACTTTACACTAGACAACTTGAGGCCAGGTGAGTTTTTGCTGATATATGGGAAGTTGCCAGACTTGCAAGTATAGGTACCAGAAATGGCAAAAACCATACAGACGCTACGTTGGGCTTCTTTATAGATACAACAGCCTCACAGCTGTGTCACAGCTGTGGCCCGCGCTGGTAAAGGAACCTGTGGTGTTTGACGGCAGCGGCGGCGGCAGCAGATAGCGTCGCCACAGAGCGACAACGCAGACTGTGGCGACGTCGTCGTCAGACAACTCAGTGTTGACAGCAGTGAAAGTGACACAAAAATAGTAGCTGGGAAAGGAAGTCGACCCACAACAGCATATATTGAAGTGGACAACGAACACTTTCATGTCAAGTACCTGCGTGAAAATGAAAATCCACTGTCTGACAGTGCTTATGCCATGGAAATTACAGAGAACATTCACTCACAAACCATATTGAGTTCTAAAGGGATCAAGAGACTGATGACATCACCAGGCACTACTGAAAAAACTAAACAGGCTGGTGCTGCTATTTATGTCGTACAGTCTTTTATTAACACATTGTGGAAGGGGGATGATGACACCAATGAGACCAACAGTCCCGCTGAGGAACACCACCACCACAATGGCTGCCGCTGACACAAGGAACATTAGGTTTCTCGGGTGGAACATTCGTAGTATCAACAGAAGACTGAATTATCTAATTACACATGTTACCAGTAACAACATACATATAATTGCTATACAGGAGCCCTACACGTTCAACATGATAAACAAAACCTCACCAAAGATCAGAGGGTATGTATCCTATTCAACCAGTAGCGCCACAGGCCTACTAACATCAGAAGTGATTTATCACATGCACTAGTGAGCACGTCAAACAATGTAAACACACAGTACCATCTCATGTACAAACTGCAGCAGGTCACTTCTCATTCCTCAACGTATATGCCAGAAGCCAGAAACTCAATGTAACATTGCTACCAGGTCTAGACAATCATGGGACAATATACCTGGAAGATTTTAATGCTAGACATATTACACTGGGAGACAGTACTACAACGATAATGGATGCAAATTTATCAAATATGTTTATGACATCAGATTAACTGTTGTTTTATAACAGGTAAACTACGGATACCCATACTCATTTATTGGGAGGCAGACTCGATTATGTAATGGGTAGTAATAATATAGAATGCACGTTGGTAAATCACTTGGTTAGCGATCACTGCAATTTATACTTACTATAACCCCTCCGTGATGTCTCCTTGCCATGGTGAAGGGCTCACGTACACCTCCCTGGGCACCCCCCCATCCCTGTTCAGCTCGTTGTTGCCATGAGGGGGGTTTGGTGGGCGGCTGCCGGAGTGTGATGCTCCTTGGGACAGTTCCCTGTCCTTTTGTAGCCTTATGCTCCTGCTGATGCTGTCCTCTCTAATTGTGCTGAACGACTTTTCCTTTTCCTTCCGTTTCGTTTTTCTCCCCCTCCCCCTTTTTGCTCCTATCTGCTTGTCATTTCCTGGCGACCTTTTGCTTGTTTTGGTTATTCTTTTGGACTTCTTCTATTTTGACGCCCGGGTGCTTGAGGAGGCATACTTTTGCACCCGTAGAACTGTAGTACCCAACGTCGAGAGCGAGGGAACCTTATATTGTCAATCCTCCTTTCGTCACTGAACCAATCGTCGACGGACTGACAGTTCTTAAGGTGGCGTTTGTGGGGCGTATACTCACGACGCACCCCTAGGGGGCCCCGGCATGATCGGCGATAGCTTCTTGTTGAGTGTCCTGCCTCTAATTGTGGCTCCATGGTGGGTGTGGGGGGCAAATTCGTGAATGAATGTTTCTTTTTCCGTACATATGTCGATTTCTGTTCCTCCTTTACCTTCTCAGGCTCGTGGGGTGGGCGACCAAGCCCCCGAGTCGGTCCGTGCTGGAAGACCAGGCTCTGTAGCCTCGGCTGCATTGGGCCCTGATCTTGCTCTTCCTTTGGCCTTTCTGACTACTCCCCTCGGCTCCCCTCCCTTCCCTCTGGTTGGGTCAAGCCCCCAGTGGTGACTATCTGGCCCCCCCCCCCCCCCTGGCACGGCCCAGTCTCTAGTTGTGACGTACTGCGCCTTTTAACCCCTCTATCTCCATGGGTTTTCAATGCCATTCTCGACACGGCCGCACTCGCTCGATTCCTTCCCTTCTGATGCCTATCAAACCTTGTTTGGTTCCGCTTCGTGGGCCCAATACTTTGATCACCTCCCTCTTGATTCTGCTCCTCCTGACGATTTTCTCCCTTCATAGGCACCTTGTTGATTCCGTAGATGCCTCTGTCACCTTCAACCTCACCCGCCTCGGTACACGTGTTGTTGCTGCTCCTTCTCAGGATGCGGCCTCCCGCTTGGCTGCTTTATCCTGCCTTGGCGAGACCCTTGTTCGGGTCTCCAAGAACGCTTGGTTGAATGCCAGTGTTGTTGGCACTATTATCCTTCCGCCCGATGTTGCAACCGGTGTTCGGAATCTGCAGGACTGCCACGATGATATTCAGCATATCCTTGAGACCCAGGGCCATTCTGTCCTCCAGGTAGACACGTTCGGATTGTGAATATTACTTTGATTGTAGGATCCTTCCACCCTCTGTCATTCTTGCTGGGTCCAGGAGTGCATTCCCTCTCCTCAGCTCTGTAATAAGTGCTGGAGATTTGGGCATGGTGCCCCCCCCCCCCCCGCTGCTCTGGAAATCTGTCCTTTGTGTGGGGGTGAAGGTCATTCTAAGTCGGAGTGCACTTCTTCCCAGGCTCGCTGCCTCAAATGCAGTGAGGGGCCCACCCTATCTTCTCTCGTGCGTGTATACATTACAAGCTTGAGGCAGCCGTCCTCAACTTGAAGCACCGGGAGCGTTTATCTTTTCCTGAGGCAAGGGCTCTCGCCTTATGCTAACATCTCTTATGCTCGCATGTTGCGCTCTTCCTTCCCCCCTTCCTCAGACTCACAAAGGTTTCCGGGCCTTGGACCCCTGATACGCCCACTGCACCCTCCTCTGTTCCTTTGAGTTCTGTCCCAAAGGGTCCCCCTCCTGGTCCCCTGTCTGGGGTTCCCCTTCTTTCTGCCCGGTCTGTCGTGTCTCCTGTGTCTTCTTCCTCGTCTCCCTCCGATCCTCCTTTCCATCCTTCTCCACCGTCTATTGACTCTCCTCAACCCCTGTCAGTGCGTCCATCGCTCTCCCAGCGGCCGGCGTGTGTGCTCTCGTTCAGCTTCTGTTGAGACACTGGAATCCGTTGCCCAGTACGTAGTTGCTGGGACACCTGTCTCTTTAAGTCAGAAGCGTTAGCCTGGCTCCTCTCCTTCCTCCTCCCAGGTGGGTAAGAAGGCTTCGCTTTCTTCCTTGGCCCCTACTTCTTACTCTCTCGCTCCTTCCCCTCCCATTTCGGTGGTTGCACCCCCTGTTCCTGCTATGGAGGTTTCTTTGGCCCCCGCTTCCCTCTCGGTTGCTGCCCTTGCTGAGGTGCGCTCCCCTCTTTCTATTGCTTCTCTTCCTGCTGCTGTCCTTGACTGCTCCTCTCGGTTGTCTCCTCCTCTTCTTCCTCCTCCGGACCCCGCCCGTCCACCTTTGGTCTGTTCTCCCGCTTCCATCCCTCTGTCTTTGCTCAGTTTACCCATGCCCCCTAACCCTGGCTTTGCTGACTCTGATCCCGACCCTGATCTTCTTTAACGTGCTATTTTCCTCTTTCACCTTTGTTTCTTCCTTGTTCTCTGTTGTTGTCCTTTCTCTTCTCTTCGATGTCTATTCTTCAATGGAAACGTTCGGGGTTATTACGCCAATTTCCTTGCACTCCAACTTCTGATTTCGCAGTTTTCGCCCCTTTGTATCTGTCTCCAGGAGCTGATGCTTGGTGCTCTTCTTGGTCGCTCTCATGGCTATTCCTTTCTCTACCCCCCCCCCCCCCTTCTCCCCAGCTGTTGCTGGGGCTCCTAACTCTTCTGATCTCTTGATTCGCTCTGATGTTCAATTTGTCCCCTTACTTTTTTCTTCCCCTCTCCATTGTTCTGCTACTCGTATCTTTGTGAGGAAATGGTATACCGTTTGTTCCATTTATCTCCCCCCGAGTGTCCCACTTGCTCTTCCCGATCTGAAACCCCTACTGGACTCCTTGCCGGAGTCTGTGCTCCTGCTGTGTGATTTCAATTGTCGTCATTCACTTTCGGGTGATGTTCTGACGAAACACCCGGGGTCGCCTTCTTGAGCCGTTTATCCTGTCTTCTTCCCTGTCTCTTCTGAATTCTGGTGAGCCCACGCATTTGGATTCTCAGAACCGCACCCTTTCCTGTCTTGATCTTTCTCTTTGCTCGTCTTCTCTTTACTTAGATTTCACGTGGCAGGTTCTTGATGACCTCCATGGCAGTGACCATTTCCCCATCCTTGTTACCTTTTTCTCTTTTCATCCTCCCCTCTTCTTCCCTAGGTGGAAGTTTGCTAAACCGGACTTGAGCCTATTTACCCTCAGTGCTGCTCTCTCTGACCTCTCCCTTCTGCCTTTCCCTCGCTCTCTCCAACTTTTTCTTGACACTGTCTTCGACGCTGCCCTCTGCTCTATTTCTCGCTCTTCCTCTCATGGTCCACGGAAGTGCGTTCCCTGGTGGATTGCAGACTGTGCTCGGGCTGTCCGCTGTAAGCATGCAGCCTGGAAGAGACACCGCCGTCGGCAGACGCCCGATTCTTTTCTTTTCTTCCGGAAGGCGAGTGCGGTGGCCCGTAAGGCCATCCGTATGGCAAAACATGAATGTTGGGCATCTTATGTCTCCACCATTACATGTGAATCTCCTCTGCCGCTGATCTGGAAGCGTATCTGCAAGATAGCGGGTAAGTTTGTTCCCGATGTTTCAACGGTCCTTCACCTCTGTGGTACTCTTGTGGCGGACCCGTTGCAGGTCGCTACCGAACTGGGTTCCCACTTTTCTTCGGTTAGCTCTGGTTTTCATCTTCCCCAATCTTTCCTTCTTCATAAACCTGTCCTTGAATCCGGTCCTTTAGATTTCTGCACTCATCTTTGACTTCCCTATAACGATCCCTTCTCTCTCTCTGAACTTCGTTCTGCCCTGGCCCTCTGCAGTTTTACAACGGCGGGCTCCGATGGCATTCATTATGAGATGCTTCGCCATCTCCCTCCGTGCACGTTTCAGTATTTACTGAGTCTGTATAATCGGATCTGGGAGTCGTCGTCAGTCCCTGAGAACTGGCTCGATGCCGTTGTCCTCCCTGTTCGCAAACCAGGGTCTATGGGAACATCCCCTAAGGACTTTCGCCCTCAAAAGTTGTGTCTGCAAACTCTTTGAACGTATGGTTAACGTTCGTCTGATGTGGTTCCTGGAACACCATCACCTTCTATCCCCTTCTCAATTTGATTTCCGCAAGTGCCGCAGCACAACAAATGTCCTGGTGAACTTGGAAGTCTATATTCGTACTGCTTTTGCTGCGAAGACCTCCATTGTTGCCGTCCTTTTTGACCTGGAAAAGGCTTACGACACCACTTGGCGGTATCGCATTCTATCCCAGCTTCATTCTTTTGGCCTTCGTTGTCGTCCCTCTCTTTCTCTTCAGCTTCCTCTCTCTTCGTTCTTTTGGGTGAGGCTTGGTACCGGGTTCTCTGCCTCTTTTCATCAATACGAAAGTGTGCCCCAGGGTAGTGTTTTGCGCACTACTCTTTTTCTGGTTGCTCTCAATGATCTTCTTTCCTCTCTTCCTTGAGGCATCTTCTCCGCTCTCTATGTCAATGATGTTACCATTTACTCTCAGGGTGATGAATCGCCTCTCCAACGCCGGCTTCAATTTGCGATTGATGCCGTGTCGTCTTGGGTCACCGAGAGTGGCTTCAAGGTCTCTACTACTAAGACTTGTGCCATGACTTTTACTCGGAAACGGGCTGTTCTTCGTCCCTCTTTGTCACTTTATGGTCATCCCCTTGAGTAAAAAGATTCTGCAAAGCTTTTGGGGTTAATCCTTGACACTCGTTTTTCTTGGTCTCCCCATATCTCTTACCTCCGTGTTGAGTGCTCTAAGGCCCTTACCCTCCTTCGGCTATTTTCCCATACTTCTTGGGGAGCGGATAGGCGCACTCTCCTCGCTTTACATTTCTCTCTCGTCCTGTCTAAGCTCCATTATGGTTTCCCTGCTTACTCGTCTTCTTCTCCTTCTACTCTTTGCCGTCTTGATGCTTTGCATCATACTGGGTTGCGCCTCAGTTCTGGTGCCTTTCGTTCGACTCCCGTCCTCAGCTTGTATGTTGACACTGGCTTCTTATCTCTCCAGGACCGCCGAGATCGCTACTGTCTTCGGTATCTCGCGCGGTCCTTGCAACATCCTTCCTCTCGCCTCTTCCGTGCTTAACATTTATCCCTCCTGCAGTTCCTTTTCCTCTTCACCACCTCCCTCTTTCTGTCCGATTATCTCGCTTACAGGATTCTCTTTCCGTTCGTATTTCTAATATTTCTCCTCGTGTTGTTCCTTCTTTGCCCCCGCGAAGAGTCCCCCTTTCCGCAGTTTTGTACATCCTTGACCAACATCACTAAAGCTTTTACCCCTTCTACGGTTCTAAAACGCCTTTTCCTTGAGCACTTTTCTTCTCACTCCCGCTCCGTTTCCGTCTTCACCGATGGGTCTAAGCCTGCGGACGGTGTTCGCTACTCTGTTGTTTTTCCTGATTGCACTTATATGTGTTGCTTACCTCCGAAGACTAGCATCTTCACAGTGGAGCTTCATGCTATTCTCTATGCTCTTCGTCTCCTGCTTTCTCGTTGTCAATCTTCCTTTGTAGTTGTTGTTGACTCTCGTAGTGCCCTCATGGCTCTCGGGTCCTTTAATCCGGTTCATCCAGTGGTTGTCGAGACCCAGCATTGGCCGATTCTTGTTCACAGTAAATTTAAGTCGGTTGAGTTTTGTTGGGTTCCCAGCCATATTGGTGTGTCTTTTAATGAGCGTGCGGATGCTGCCGCCAGGGAAGTTGTCTGCTCTTGTCCCATCTCTCGTAAACGTATTCCTTATTCCGACTTTTACCAGGTTATCCATTCCTCCATCCTTATGGCAGGCTTGTTGGTCGTTTGTTACTGGTAACAAACTACGCACTCCTAAAAGTTGTGTGTCCTCGTGGCCGTCCTCCTACCACCGTAACCGGCGATGGGAAAAGACTCTGGCGATGTTGCATATTGGCCATTCTCGCTTAACTCATGGTCACTTGATGGAGCGCCGCCCTGCTCCTTATTGTCCTAATTGCATTGTCACTCTTACGGTCGTGCCTATTCTTGTTGAATGTCCTGACTTCTGGGACGAACGTGTCTTGTTTTCCGACCGTCCCAAGGGGTCGCTTGTCTCTCGATCGTATTCTTGATGACTCGGATACTTTTGATATTGTTCGCCTTAAGTGTTTCTGTTCTCGTATTGGCATCCTTGGTGATATGTAGCGCCCTCTGATTATCCCACACATTTGATGGTGTCTTCTTTTGATAATTACTTACTTACCTCCCTGGGACCGGTGTGAGTTGCCTTTGCCCCCTCTCCTGCCCCCTCTTTGGGTGGTGTACGTGCTGAAGGGCACCACGTAGGGGCCTTGTGATCCATCGGACCACCCGATGGAGAGGTCGTCCATGAGGGTCCGCCTTGAGTGGATAGTTGGGTGTCCAAGCTAGGGCAATAGGGGGAATGGGGTCTTAGCACCAGTGTGGGAGAATGGACGATGTAGTAGGACTTCCCTGTTGAAAAGGGGGAGCACCGCTGAGGACGACACACCCTTCCTGCACTGGCCCGCGCTCGGCCTCCCTGGCTGCCCTGGTAGGTTTTATCCCTTGGTTCTAGGTCCCATTCTTTAAATATTGGTTTGCTGCATGGATAACGACTAGACTTCTCTTACCCAGGCTCATGGGGTGGGCGACCAGGCACCTGAGTCGGACCGTCCTGGAAGACCGGGAACTGTAGCCCCCACTGCAGGACCCGGTTTAGGCCCAGACCGGACTCTTCCTCTATGCTCCCCTCCCTCCTCTGTGGTTGGGTCGAGCCCCAAGCCTGCTGTGGTGACCGCCTCTTCCCCTTGCACGGCTCCCTCTCTTATTGCGACTACTGCGCCTTTTGACCCGTCTCTCTCTAAAGGTTCTCATCGCTGTCCCCGCCATGGCCGCTCTCGTATGCTCCCTTCCCATACTAATTCGTTCCATGCTTTGTTTTGGTCCTGCTACATGGACTAAGTACTTTGACCTCCATCCTTTAGGTTCAACTCCTCCTGATGATTTTTCTCTTCATAGGCATCTTGTCGATTCTGTAGATGCCTCTGTTACCTTCAACCCCACCAGTCTTGGTACCCGTGTCTTTGCTGCTCCATCTCAGGATGCGGCCAGCCACTTGGCCGCCTTATCCTGCCTTGGCGAGACCCCTGTTCAGGTCTCAAAGAATGCTCGGTTGAATGCCAGTGTTGGCACTGTTCTCCTTCCGCACCATGTTGCGACTGGTGTTCGGTATCTAAAAGACTGCCATGAGGATATCAAGCATATCCTCGAGGCCCAGGGTCATTCTGTCCTCCAGGTGGATTCGTTTACTCGTCCCCCTCGTGGTCATCGCCGTCTGCCCCTTCGGGTTGTGAACGTTACCTTTGATGATAGGGCCCTTCCACCCTCTGTCATTCTTGCTGCCATCCTTCCAACCCGTTCTCGCAAATTTAATAAGTCAATATTGACTTATTAAATATGTGCATAGGTGACATACTAAACATAATAGTTTCCCTTGAAAAGCTTCATAGAAAACACCGACCTTACCTAACCTACTTGGTATGTTAAAATAAGCATCTTATAGCTTCGTAATTACAATTGTTACTTAACCTATTATAGGTATAGGTTAGGTAATAATTGTAATTACGAAGCAATGAGATGCTTATCTTAACATACTAAGTAGGTTAGGTAAGGTCGGTGTTTTCAATGAAGCTTTTCAAGGGAAACTATTATGTTAAGTATGTCACCTATGCACATATTTAATAAGTCAATATTGACTTATTAAATTTGTGAGAACGGGTTGTGGTACCAGATGCTCCGTTCAGGGTTATATTCCATCTTCTCGGCTCTGTAATAAGTGCTGGAGGTTTGGGCATGGTGCTCTCAAATGCTCTAGTCCTGTCTCTCTCTGTCCTTTATGTGGAGGCAAGGGTCACTCTTAAGTTGGAGTGTTCTTCTCCCCAGGCCCGCTACCTCCATTGCAGTGTGGCCCACCCTACCTTCTCCCACATGTGTATACTTTACAAACTTGAGGCGGCTGTCCTCAACTTGAAGCACCGGGACCATTTGTCTTTTTCTGAGGCTATTCGGCAAATTTATCATCTCCCGTCTTTCGCTGGCGTCTCCTATGCTCACGTGGTGCGCTCTTCCTCTCCTCGTCCTTTCCACCTTCCTCAGTCTCACAACCGTTTCCAAGCCTTAGACAAAGATACACCCACCACCACCTACCCTGTTTCCTTCCGTTCTGTCCCTGAGGGTCTCCCTCCTGGTTCTCTGTCTAGGGCTTCCCTTCTTTCTACTCAGTCTGTCATGTCTACTGTGTCTTCTTTCTCCTCTCCCTCTAGTCCTCCTTCCCGTCATTCTCTTCCTCCGTCTCTTGGCTCTCCACATCGCCTGACTGTGCAGGCCGATGTCCATCGCTCTCCTGGTAGTCGTGTTGTTTGCTCTTGCTCCTCTTCTCCTATCGAGACGCTGGAGTCCGTTGCCCAATACATTGCTGCTGGAACACCTGTCTCTTTGAGTCAGAAGCGGAAACCTGGCTCCTCTCCTTCCTCCTCCCCGGTAGGTAAGAAGGGTTCGCTTTCTTCTTCGTTCTTCTTCTGTTTCTATCGTTCCTTCCCCTCCCGCTTCGGTGGTGGAGCCCACTGTTCCTACTCTGGGGGTTTCTTTAGCCCCTGGTTCCATCTCGGTTACTGCCCTTGCTGGGGTGGGCTCCCCTTTTTCTGCCCTTTCTCCTCCTCCTCTTCCTCCTCCTCCTCTTCCTTCTCCTCCTCCAGACCCTGCTCGTCCACCTCTAGTCTGTCCTCCCGCTTCTTTCCCTCCTTCTTTACTCAGTTTACCCATACCACCTATCCCTGACTTCGGTGACCTTGATCCTGACCCTGTGCTTCTTTAACGTGCTGTGTTCATTTTTCACCTTTGTTTCTTCTTTGCTCTCTGTAGCTCTCCTTTCTCTTTTTCCCGATGTCTATTCTTCAATGGAACATCCGTGGATATTATGCCAATTTCATTGACCTTCAACTTCTAATTTCCTAGTTTTTGCCCCCTTTGTGTCTTTCTCCAGGAGCCGATGCTTGGTTCTCGTCCTGGTCGCTTCCGTGGCTATTCTTTTCTCTCCCCTTCACCAGCAGCTGGGGCCCATAATTCTTCTGCTCTCTTGATTCGCTCAGATGTTCCCTTTGTCCCCTTACTTTTTTTCCTCGCCTCTCCACTGTTCTGCTGCCCGTGTCTTTGTGTGTAGATGGTACACGGTTTGTTCCACTTTCTCTTCCCGATCTTAAACACCTCCTAGACTCCTTGCCGGAGCCTGTGCTCCTGCTGGGTGATTTCAATTGTCGTCATGCCCTTTGGGGTGATGTGCTGACAAACACCCGGGGTCGCCTCCTTGAACCTTTCATCCTCTCTTCTTCCCTGTCCCTTCTTAATTCTGGTGAGCCCACTCATTTGGACTCTTGGACTTGCTCCCTTTCCTGTCTCAATCTTTCTCTGTGCTTGTCATCCCTTTCCTTAGATTTCAAGTGGTGGGTCTTTGATGACCTCCATGGCAGTGACCATTTTCCTATCCTTATTACTTTTTTCTCTTTTCACCCTTCCCTCTCCTTCCCGAGGTGGCAGTTTGCCGGGGCTGACTGGCGCCTCTTTACTCTCCGTGCTACTATTTCCGACCTCTCCATTCTGCTTCTCTCACGCCCTCCTTCTTTTTCATGACGTTGTGTTTGACGCTGCCCTTCGCTCTATTCCTCGCTCTTCCTCTCGGGGAACGTGAAGTGCGTTCCCTGGTGGAATGTGGACTGTGCTCGGGCTGTCTGCTGTAAGCGTGCAGTCTGGAAGAGACATCGCCGCCGGCAGACATTTGGGTCTTTTCTTTTGTTTCGGAAGGCGAGTGCGGTTGCCCGTAGGACCATCTGTGTGGCTAAACGTGCTTGCTTGATGTCTTATGTCTCCACCATTACGTCCGAAACTCCTCTACCGCTGGTCTGGAAGCGTATCCACAAGATTGCGGGTAAGTTCGTTCCCGATGTCTCGCCGGTCCATCGCCTCCATTGTGCTCTTGTGGTGGATCTGTTGCAGGTCGCGACTGAACTGGGTTCCCATTTTTCATCTGTTAGTTCTGGTTCTCATCTTCCCCCAATCATTCCTTCTTCGTAAGCCTATTCTCGAATCTCGTCCTTTTAAATTTTTGTACTTATCTTCACCTTCCCTATAATGATCCCTTCTCTCTCTCTCTGAACTTCAATCTGCCCTACCCCTTTGCAGTTCTACGGCGGCGGGCTCCGATGGCATTCATTATGAAATGCGTCGCCATCTCCCTCCGTGCACGTTTCAGTATTTCCTGAATCTGTACAGTCGGGTCTGGGAGTCGTCGTCAGTCCCTGAAAACTGGCTCAATGCTGTTGTCTCCCTGTTCGGAAACCAGGGTCAGGGATCCCCCAAGGACTTCCGCCCTATTGCCCTCACAAGTTGTGTCTGCAAGCTCTTTGAACGTATGGTTAACGGTCGTTCGATATGGTTCTTAGAACACTATCACCACCTCTCCTTCTCAATTTGGTTTTCGCAAGTGCCGCAGCACAACAGATGTCCTGGTGAACTTAGAGGTCTATATTCGTACTGCTTTGGCTGCGAAGACCTCCATTGTTGCCGTCCTTTTTGACCTGGAAAAGGCTTACGACACCACTTGGCGGTATTATATTCTGTCCCAACTTCATTCTTTTGGCCTTTGTGGGAATCTCCCTCTCTTCCTCTAAAGTTTCCTCTCTCGTCGTACTTTTCGAGTGAGGCTCAGTACCGCTCTCTTTGGCCTTTTTAGGCATTATGAGTGTATCCCAGGGTAGTGTTTTCAGCACTACTCTTTTTTTTCTAGTTGCCTTCAATGGTCTTCTTTCCTCTCTGCCTTCTGGCGTCTTCTCCGCTCTCTATGTTGACGATCTTACCCTTTGCTGTCTGGGTGATGATTCCCCTCTCCTTCAACGGCGGCTTCAACTTGCGATTGATGCCGTGTCGTCTTGGGTCACCGATCATGGCTTCAAGTTCTCTGCATCTAAGACTTGTGCTATGACTTTTACTCAGAAGAATGCCGTTCTTCGTCCCTCTTTGTCACTTTATGGTCATCCCACTGTGTACAGGGATTCCGCTAAGCCTTTGGGGTTAATCTTTGACACTCTTTTGACTTGGTCGCCCCATATCTCTAACCTCCGAGTTGAATGCTCTAAGGCCCCTAACCTACTTCAGGTTTTGTCCCATACATTTTTGGGAGCGGATAGGCGCATGCTCCTCTCCTTGCACTCCTCTCTCGTCCTGTCTCAACTCGATTATGGTTGTCGTGCTTACTCGTCTGCTTCTCCTTCTACTCTTCGCCATCTTGATGCTTTGCACCATACTGGGTTGCGCCTCAGCTCTGATGCCTTTCGTTCGACTCCCGCCCTCAGCTTGTATGTTGACACTGGTTTCCTATCTCTCTAGGACCGCAGTGATCGATACTGTCTTCGCTATCTGGCGCGGTCCTTGCAACATCCTTCCTCTCGCCTCTGTCGTGCCTTGACTTTTACCCTTCCTGTATTTCTTGTTCCTCTTCACCACCTCCTCCTTTCTGTCCGTCTATCTCGCTCACAGGACTCTCTTTCCATTCGTATTTCTAATGTTTCCTTTCTTGCCCCCCCCCCATGGAGAGTCCCCCTTCCAAAGTTTTGTACATCCTTAACCAGCATCACTAAAGCTTTTACCCCTCCTACAGTTCTGAAATGCCTTTTCCTTGAGCACTTTTCCTCGCACTCCCGCTCAGTTTCGATCTTCACCGATGGGTTTAAGTCTGCGAACGCTGTGGGCTACTCTGTTGTTTTTCCTGACCGCACTTATATGTGTGGCCTTCCTTCAGAGGCTAGCGTCTTCACGGCTGAACTTTTTGCTATTCTCTATGCTCTCCGTCTCTTTCTCAATGTCAATCCTTCCTTGTGGTTGTTGTTGACTCTCTGTTGACTCCCTTTAATCCTGTCGATCCGCTGGTCGTCGAGATTCAATATTGGCTGTTTCTTATCTCTAGCAAATTTAAATCAGTAGAGTTTTGCTGAGTTCCCAGCCATATTGGTGTTTGTTTCAATGAGCGTGCGGATGCTGCCGCTAGAGAAGCTATCCGTTCTTGTCCCATCTCCTGTAAAGGTATTCCTTATTCAGACTTTTATCCAGTTATTCATTCCTCCATCCTTGCCTGTTGGCAGGGTTGTTGGTCTTCTGTTGTTGGTAACAAGCTGCGTACTCTCAAACGTACTATTTCCCTGTGGCCTTCCTTACCAAACTAGTGAAGTCTGGATTCCAAGGTGGCAGGTTATGTGTCAAATAATTGTTTCATTCTCTATCATACACTTTTACTATATAGGGATGGGGGGAGTAAGACACGAACCACATTAAAAATACCCGCAGGCAGGAATGCACTCATTTTTGTTTCTCTATCTCTATCTCTCTCTCTCTCTCTCTCTCTCTCTCTCTCTCTCTCTCTCTCTCTCTCTGGCAGTACTAGAGCCTGATTGATGGAGAAAGACCCATACACAGTAACGCTGCAGGATTTCATAAGACAACCGGACCTTGCTGAGCAGAGTCTTGTGAATCCACCCGCTTGGCTTTGTACAACTATTACCTAGTGACAGTTCATCGGGACGTCGCCAGACTTCCATTTCATCTCTCGTCTACATCTGAAGGCTAGGAAAGCTTCCCCCTCTACCTCTGAAGACTGCAGACCCAAGGTAAGCATCTGTTAACTCTGTTCACCTTATACTCACGCGAAGGAACCACCAAAACAAGTCTGGTAGCCCTCTACACAACTTAAATATGGCCTTGATCTAATTTGATTTTCTTGGTAGTCACTCCTTAGTGACAAGTTTAAAGGGCCATTCACGAGGCAGGGGAACTGAATTTTTCCTCGTGTAAAGTTTATTACCCCACATATGCAGGAGTAAGACTTACAAATTTAATATAAAAAGTAGGCCTTAAGTCGCTGAAGGAGACATACATACTTGGACAAATCCACAAGGGCCGTGATGAGGGGCTCGAACCTTCGCCCGTGATGATCCCAGACGCGCCTTAGTCAGCTGCGCCACGACATGGTTAAAAGAATTGCAACCTGGAGTGCTACTGCCCTCACTAGGATCCCGCAGCTTCTCCGGAGCACAAACCGGGGTTTCACACAATTCCCCCCCCCCCCAGGCTCCCGGGCTCTGTCGACCAGATGTTCTAGATCTACCTCCGGGGAATTATGTGAAACCCCGGTTTGTGCTTCGGAGAAGCTGCGGGATCCTTGTGAGGGCAGTAGCACTCCAGGTTGCAATTCTTTTAACCATGTCGTGGCACAGTTGACTAAGGCGCGTCTAGGATCATCCCGGGCGTAAGTTCGTACCCTCATCACGGTCCTTGTGGATTTGTTCATTTGATATATCATGCTATTGTGATTTCTGTGTGTATATATATACTTTTGACTTTTCCCCTTAATCCCCGATACACATCTGGTCGTAACACCATACAACACAACGAAAGTTTGTTAGGGCCAGAGTTGCATATTAATTTCTGAATAATACAATTAGTATGGTAGCCGGCAAATTAAATGAGAGTACTGGCACTAACTTAAAAGAAATTCCCAGTCTCCCTCGGGACACATCCAGCCCGTACCAGGTTGCAAGCAGCGGCCCTGCCTGCTTCCCACAGTACCTGAGACTCCCAAATGTCTTACTGTACTTGCCTAATTTACAAACATTAAAAAGCCACCAAATGTAAGCCATCTCTTACATATTTACCTTATATATCCTTCTAACTGTCTTTTTTAAACAAACTTTTTAATATATTCTCTTGAACAAGCTAGAAGCTTACATAGTGCTATATCATCACACAGTTGGCAGCATTTCCACTAAACCGCCCTTCTCTACCTGTACATTGTACTTGTTTGACACAGCTTGGTGTTCCGTCATCACTTAGGCCCACCTGGATCATAACACTACCTGCTGAAATTGAGACACTAGGCTATGTTGAGCGCAACATGGGAACCGGTGGTGGGTCCAGGTCGAGTACGACCAGGTGAGACGCTGCTAGAGTGACGACCGCTTCACTCTAGCGGTGATGACGTGAGCTGAGGCCAGAGTATGTATTTAAGAGGTAAGATTTGGGTCGTGCAACATAGCCCTGCACCTCAGGTATGGTGCCATAAAGAGAGCCTCCCAAAGGCGACGTTATTTGTTTGTGAAGCAGTTTTGTGGTGGACTGGGAGCGGCAGTGTGTGTTCCCAGACGTGTCCTTGCCGGGTGTCCTGGCTGTACTTCACTCTGCACAGAGGCGGCCCTTGGTGAGTGGCTCCTCCGTCATCGTCACTGAGGCCCCTTCTGTGGCCCGGGTGCCAAGGTGTGTGTGGGTGCCAAGGTGAGTGCCAAGGAGGGGGAACGTTGGCCACTCATTATACAGTCTTTCACCATTATATCAACTTTCATTATTATTCACACTCATTATTATTGATGTTATCATCAGCGTTATACAGGCTTCCACCATTCTAGAAGCTCTTTTATTCAACCAAGCTTTCATCATTATATAAGCTTTTCTCATACAAGCTTCATTCATTACTATAATTTTCATAATTTTACCAGCTTTCCTCATTATACGTTATTTTAATATTATACAAGCTTTCTTCATTATTAAAGTTTTAAATCTACAAGCTTTAATTATCATGCAAGCATTTCCAATTATTCCGTGTTTCAGCATTATATAAGCTTTTGTCATTATAAAAGTTTGCATCATTATTCAAAAATTGCAGTATAATATATACATTACAATACCAGTTAGTATAATTCATCTTTATACTAGATTTCGTCGTTATGCAAGCTTTCCGCATTATGCTAGCTTTCATTTTATACAAAATGTTATCATTATACAAAATTTCATCATTATACAAAATTTTATCATACAAAATTTTATCATATAAAATTTTATCATTATACAAAATTTTAGCACCATAAATTTTTTATCATTAATCAAAATTTAATAATTATACTAGTACGAATCATTATAGAAGCACAAATAATTTAACAAGCCCCAATCATTATAATCTGATTGTTATACAAGCTTACATCATATGTCATCATTATTCAAGCTTTCATTATGATAAAAATTTTCATTATACAAACTTTTTGCAATATAGAAGATTTCACCATTATACCAATTTCATTTCAATACAACTTTTCAGAATTATGCAAGCTTTTATTGTCATTCAAGTTTTCTCCATAAGTAACCATTCATTTTAATAGTTTGCATCAGTCTTCGAGATTTTAATATTTAAGCTCTTTATTCAAACCTTTGTCAATATAAAAGTTTGCTTCTTTTCTCTTAGTTTCTATCAATATACATAATTTCATCATTACACAAATATTCATCACCATGCAAACTTTGTTCATTATACACGAATTCAGAATTTCATTTCATACAAACTCATTCAACATTATACAAGCATTTCATAATCTTTCATCACCACATAAACTTTCATCATTATACAAGATTTCCTGATTACACAATCTTTCAACATTATACCCGTCATCGACTCAGGTCCATTCCATCCAGCGGTCGACCCCACAGATGCATTCATAAATTTTTATATGCTGTTCATTCAAAACAGGAATTTTCTCAAATAGAAATTAATATTACAATATATTAGCATGTTGTGCATATATAGGCATAGGTTAGGTGTTTAGGTTCTGTTAGCGATTATTTGTATTTGTAGTACGTGGGTGAAGCATTTATAGCGTTGTGGTTCAAAGAAAATTCGTCAGTGAAGTACTTGTTCCGGAAGTGTTCGAATGTCATCAGTTGCGAGTCGCGTGTAAACCGTTTTTCATTCGTAATGCCATCTTTGTCATTATATATTAGCACTCCTTATTAAATTAGCTTTCGTCATTGAACGAACTTCATTATTCAAAATTCCGTTATAATACAATCTTTTTTCACTATACAAGACGATCTTTAATGAAAGTACACAAACATCTTGTCTCACGAAAACATATGATTATCGTGGCATGAAATGTGAAATACCTGGGTACAGTTGGTGCGCAGTGTTGCCTGGAGTACTCTCAGGTGTTCTGTGTTGCCTGGAGTACTCTCAGGTGTTCTGTGTTGCCTGGAGTACTCTCAGGTGTTCTGTGTTGCCTGGAGTACTCTCAGGTGCTCAGTGTTGCCTGGAGTACTCTCATGTGTTCTGTGTTGCCTGGAGTACTCTCATGTGTTCTGTGTTGCCTGGAGTACTCTCAGGTGTTCTGTGTTGCCTGGAGTACTCTCAGGTGTTCTGTGTTGCCTGGAGTACTCTCAGGTGTTCTGTGTTGCCTGGAGTACTCTCAGGTGTTCTGTGTTGCCTGGAGTACTCTCAGGTGTTCTGTGTTGCCTGGAGTACTCTCAGGTGTTCTGTGTTGCCTGGAGTACTCTCAGGTGTTCTGTGTTGCCTGGAGTACTCTCAGGTGTTCTGTGTTGCCTGGAGTACTCTCAGGTGTTCTGTGTTGCCTGGAGTACTCTCAGGTGTTCTGTGTTGCCTGGAGTACTCTCAGGTGCTCAGTGTTGCCTGGAGTACTCTCAGGTGTTCTATGTTGCCTGGAGTACTCTCAGGTGCTCAGTGTTGCCTGGAGTACTCTCAGGTGTTCTGTGTTGCCTGGAGTACTCTCAGGTGTTCTGTGTTGCCTGGAGTACTCTCAGGTGTTCTGTGTTGCCTGGAGTACTCTCAGGTGTTCTGTGTTGCCTGGAGTACTCTCAGGTGCTCAGTGTTGCCTGGAGTACTCTCAGGTGCTCAGTGTTGCCTGGAGTACTCTCAGGTGTTCTGTGTTGCCTGGAGTACTCTCAGGTGTTCTGTGTTGCCTGGAGTACTCTCAGGTGTTCTGTGTTGCCTGGAGTACTCTCAGGTGTTCTGTGTTGCCTGGAGTACTCTCAGGTGCTCAGTGTTGCCTGGAGTACTCTCAGGTGTTCTGTGTTGCCTGGAGTACTCTCAGGTGTTCTGTGTTGCCTGGAGTACTCTCAGGTGCTCAGTGTTGCCTGGAGTACTCTCAGGTGTTCTGTGTTGCCTGGAGTACTCTCAGGTGTTCTGTGTTGCCTGGAGTACTCTCAGGTGTTCTGTGTTGCCTGGAGTACTCTCAGTAGCTCAGTGTTGCCTGGAGTACTCTCAGGTGTTCTGTGTTGCCTGGAGTACTCTCAGGTGTTCTGTGTTGCCTGGAGTACTCTCAGGTGCTCAGTGTTGCCTGGAGTACTCTCAGGTGTTCTGTGTTGCCTGGAGTACTCTCGGGTGTTCTGTGTTGCCTGGAGTACTCTCGGGTGTTCTGTGTTGCCTGGAGTACTCTCATGTGTTCTGTGTTGCCTGGAGTACTCTCAGGTGTTCTGTGTTGCCTGGAGTACTCTCAGGTGTTCTGTGTTGCCTGGAGTACTCTCAGGTGTTCTGTGTTGCCTGGAGTACTCTCAGGTGTTCTGTGTTGCCTGGAGTACTCTCAGGTGTTCTGTGTTGCCTGGAGTACTCTCAGGTGTTCTGTGTTGCCTGGAGTACTCTCAGGTGTTCTGTGTTGCCTGGAGTACTCTCAGGTGTTCTGTGTTGCCTGGAGTACTCTCAGGTGTTCTGTGTTGCCTGGAGTACTCTCAGGTGTTCTGTGTTGCCTGGAGTACTCTCAGGTGTTCTGTGTTGCCTGGAGTACTCTCAGGTGTTCTGTGTTGCCTGGAGTACTCTCAGGTGTTCTGTGTTGCCTGGAGTACTCTCAGGTGTTCTGTGTTGCCTGGAGTACTCTCAGGTGCTCAGTGTTGCCTGGAGTACTCTCAGGTGTTCTATGTTGCCTGGAGTACTCTCAGGTGCTCAGTGTTGCCTGGAGTACTCTCAGGTGTTCTGTGTTGCCTGGAGTACTCTCAGGTGTTCTGTGTTGCCTGGAGTACTCTCAGGTGTTCTGTGTTGCCTGGAGTACTCTCAGGTGTTCTGTGTTGCCTGGAGTACTCTCAGGTGTTCCCTAACTGACCTGGACACGGCGAGGCCTGACCTGGACACGGCGAGGCCTGACCTGGACACGGCGAGGCCTGACCTGGACACGGCGAGGCCTGACCTGGACACGGCGAGGCCTGACCTGGACACGGCGAGGCCTGACCTGGACACGGCGAGGCCTGACCTGGACACGGCGAGGCCTGACCTGGACACGGCGAGGCCTGACCTGGACACGGCGAGGCCTGACCTGGACACGGCGAGGCCTGACCTGGACACGGCGAGGCCTGACCTGGACACGGCGAAGACTTTCCAGGACCCGCCAAAACTGACCAGTGGACGACAAAGTCATAACTCTACACGACAGCATGGTTGGCCTCTGATCGCGGAGCAAAATCAATATATGACGTATTTTGTTCTTGGTGTCGACGCTCAGCAAAATTGAGGGATGAACTTTCTTTTGAAAAGTAAAGTCAAAGGCACCTGACAAAAAAAAAAGTCTAAGAAATATCGAGATGTGCATTTTCTGGCATTTTGAAAAAGAAATCTGCCATATTGGATTTTTTAAGGTTTCATGAAATCAGCTACTACAGACTTTATAATTTGCAGGTAAGGTTGATTCTATTTTTAATGGTTTTAAGAGATTGCGCTTTAATAGTAATGTAAAATTCTTCACCTTTTGTTAATCCTTTTGCTTATTTTTATGATTTGAAAAATATTTTTGTTGCTGATTCTGCTCAAAACTTTACGTTTGTTTAGAAGAAAAACTAGAAAAAACGTGTTTTCTTTACATGCTAACCCCCTCCCCGCTCAGCTCGTTGTCGCCGTGTGGGGGCTTAGTGGGCGGCTGCCGGAGTGTGATGCTCCTTGGGACAGTCCTCTGTCCTTTTCTAGCCTTGTGCTCCTGCCGCCGTCCTCTCCAATTCTGCTGGGCATCTTTTCCTTTTCCTTCTGTTTCGTTTTTCTCCCCCCTCTTCTCCTATCTGCTTGCCGTTTCCTGCCGACCTTTTGCTCGTTCTGGTTCTTCACTTGGACTTCTTCTATTTTGACGCCCGGGTGCTTGAGGAGGCATACTCTTGCACCCGTAGAACTGTAGTACCCGACGTCGAGAGCGAGGGGAACCTTTTATTGTCAATCCCCCTTTCGTCACTGAACCCGATCTTGACGGACTGTCGGTTTCTTAAGGTGGCGTTTGTGGGGCGTATACTCACGACGCACCCCTAGGAGGCCCCGACAAGATCGGCGATAGCTTCTTGTTGGGTGTCCTGCCTCTAATTGTGGCTCCATGGTGGGTGTGGGGGCACATTCGTGAATGAATTCTTCTTTTCGTCAAGATGATAACCCCTGTTTCGGCTTCTTCTGGTTTACCTTCTCAGGCTCGTGGGGTGGGCGACCAAGCCCCCGAGTCGGTCCGTATTGGAAGACCGGGCTCTGTAGCCTCCGCTGCATTGGGCCCCGACCTTGCTCCTCCTTTGGCCTCTCTGACTCCTTCCCCTGGCTCCCCTCCCTCCTCTGTGGTTGGGTCGAGCCCCAAGCCCCCAGTGGTGACTACCTCGTCCCCTGGCGCGGCTCCTTCTCTAGTTGTAACTACTGCGCCTTTTAACCCCTCTCTCTCTGGGGGTTCTCACCGCCGTCCTCGTCACAGCCGCCCTCGCTCGATTCCTTCCAGTTCTGCTACCTATCAAGCCTTGTTTGGTCCCGCTTCGTGGGCTAAATATTTTGATCTCCTCCCTCTTGATTCTGCGCCTCCTGACGATTTCTCCCTCCATCGACATCTCATTGATTCCGTGGATGCCTCCATTACTTTCAACCCCACTCGTTTCGGTACACGTGTCGTTGCTGCTCCTTCTCAGGATGCTGCTTCCCGCTTGGCTGCCTTATCCTGCCTTGGCGAGACCCCCGTTCGGGTCTCGAAGAACGCTCAGTTGAATGCCAGTGTTGGCACTATTTTGCTCCCGCCCCATGTTGCGACCGGTGTTCGGGACCTGCGCAACTGCCACGACGATATTCGACATATCCTCGCTGCCCAGGGCCATTCTATTCTCCAGGTGGACACGTTTACTCGTCCCCCCTCGTGGTAGTCGCCGTCAACCCCTCCGGGTTGTGAAGATTACCTTTGATGGTAGGACCCTTCCACCCTCTGTCATTCTTGCTGGTGCCAGGTGCTCTGTCCAGGAGTACATTCCTTCTCCTCGGCTCTGCAACAAGTGCTGGAGGTTTGGGCATGGTGCCCTCCGCTGCTCCGGGACTGTCTCTCTGTCCTTTGTGTGGTGGCGAAGGTCACTCTAAGTCGGAGTGCACTTCTCCCCAGGCTCGTTGCCTCAACTGCGGTGTGGCCCATCCTACCTTCTCCCGTGCGTGTGTCCATTACAAGCTTGAGGCAGCCATCCTCAACTTGAAGCACCGGGAGCGTTTATCTTTTCCTGAGGCGAGGCGCCAGGTTCGCCGGCTCCCGCCTTATGCTAATATCTCTTATGCTCGAGTGTTGCGCTCTTCCTCTCCTCGTCCTTCCCGCCTTCCTCAGACTCACAACCGTTTCTGGGCCTTGGACCCTGATGCGCCCACTGCCCCCTCCTCTGTTCCTTTGGGTTCTCTCCCGAAGGATCCTCCTCCTGGTCCTCTGTCTGGGGTTCCCCTTCCTTCTACCCGGTCTGTCGTGTCTCCTGTGTCTTCTTCCTCGTCCCCCTCCGATCCTCCTTCCCATCCTCTTCCTCCATCTATCGGCTCTCCCCACCGCCTGTCGGTGCGGGCGGATGTCCATCGGTCTCCTACCGGCCGTCGTGTGTGCTCTCGTTCGGCTTCTCCTGTTGAGACACTGGAATCCGTTGCCCGGTACGTAGTTGCTGGGACACCGGTCTCTTTAAGTCAGAAGCGTAAGCCTGGCTCCTCTCCTTCCTCTTCCCCGGCGGGTAAGAAGGCTTCGCTTTCTTCCTCAGCTCCTCCTCCTGGCTCTGTTGCTCCTTCCCCTCCCGTTTCAGTGCTTGCGCCCCCTGTTCCTGCTATGGAGGTTTCTTTGGCCCCTGCTTCCCTTTCGGTTGCTGCTCTTGCTGGGGTGCGCTCCCCTCTTTCTACTCCACCTCTTCCTGCTGCTGTCCTTGACTGCTCCTCTCCGTTGTCTCCTCCTCTTCCTCCTCCTCCTCCTCCTCCTCCAGACCCAGCCCGCCCACCTCTGATCTGTTCTCCCGTTTCCTTCCCTCCGTCTTTGCTCAGTTTACCCATGCCCCCTAACCCTGACTTTGCTGACCCTGATCCCGACCCTGATATTCTTTAACGTGCTCTGTTGCTCTTTCGCCTTTGTTTCTTCCTTGTTCTCTGTTTTTGTCCTTTCTCTTCTCGTCGTTGTCCATTCTTCAATGGAACGTTCGAGGTTATTACGCCAATTTCCTCGAACTCCAACTTCTGATTTCGCCGTTTTCGCCCCTTTGTGTCTGTCTCCAGGAGCCAATGCTTGGTGCTCGTCCTGGTCGTTTTCGTGGCTATTCCTTTCTCTCCCCCCCCCCCCCCAGCCATTGCTGGGGCTTCTAATTCTTCTGCTCTCTTGATTCAGGCTGATGTTCCCTTTGTTCCTTTACTTTTTCCTTCGCCTCTCCATTGTTCTGCTGCTCGTATCTTTGTGGGGAAATGGTACACAGTTTGTTCCATTTATCTCCCCCCGAGTGTCCCGCTCTCTCTTCCTGATTTGAAACACCTCCTAGACTCCTTGCCTGTGCTCCTGCTGGGTGACTTCAATTGTCGTCATTCTCTTTGGGGTGACGTTCTGACGAATACCCGGGGTCGCCTCCTTGAGCCGTTTCTTCTCTCTTCTTCCCTGTCTCTTCTGAATTCTGGTGAGCCCACTCATTTGGACTCTCGGACTCACACCCTTTCTTGTCTTGATCTTTCTCTCTGCTCTTCTTCTCTTTGCTTAGATTTCACGTGGCAGGTTCTTGATGACCTCCATGGAAGTGATCATTTCCCCATCCTTGTTTCCTTTTTCTCTTTTCGCCCTTCCCTCTCTTTCCCTAGGTGGCAGTTTGCTAAGGCAGACTGGACCCTATTTACCCGCAGTGCTGCTCTCTCTGACCTCTCCCTTCTGCCTCTCTCTCGCGCTCTCCTCCTTTTTCATGACACTGTCTTCAACGCTGCCCTCCGCTCTATTCCTCGCTCTTCCTCTCGGGGTCCACGGAAGTGCGTTCCCTGGTGGAATGCGGACTGTGCTCGGGCTGTCTGCTGTAAGCGTGCAGCCTGGAAGAGGCACCGCCGTAGGCAGACGACCGATTCTTTTCTTTTCTTTCGGAAAGCGAGTGCGGTGGCCCGTAGGGCCATCCGTACGGCTAAACGTGAATGTTGGGCATCTTATGTCTCAACAATTACGTCCGAAACCCCTCTGGCCCAGATCTGGAAGCGTGTCCGCAAGATATCGGGTAAGTTCGTTCCCGATGTTTCACCGGTCCTTCACCTCCATGATACTCTTGTGGCGGACCCGTTGCAGGTCGCTTCCGAACTGGGTTCCCACTTTTCTTCTGTTAGCTCTGGTCTTCATCTTCCCCAATCTTTCCTCCTTCGTAAACCTGTCCTTGAGTCTCGTCCTTTAGATTTCTGCACTCATCTTCAGCTTCCCTATAATGATCCCTTCTCTCTCTCTGAACTTCGTTCTGCCCTGGCCCTCTGCGGTTCTACGGCGGCGGGCTCCGATGTTATTCATTATGAGATGCTTCGCCATCTCCCTCCGAGCACGTCTCAGTATTTACTGAGTCTGTATAATCGGATCTGGGAGTCGTCGTCAGTCCCTGACGAATGGCTCGATGCCGTTGTCCTCCCTGTTCACAAACCGGGCTCTCTGGGTACTTCCCCTAAGGACTTTCGCCCTATTGCTCTCACAAGTTGTGTCTGCAAACTCTTTTGAACGTATGGTTAACGTTCGTCTGATGTGGTTCCTGGAACACCATCACCTCCTCTCCCCTTCTCAATTTGGTTTCCGCAAGTGCCGCAGCACGACAGATGTCCTGGTGAACTTGGAGGTCTATATTCGTACTGCTTTTGCTGCGAAGACCTCCGTTGTTGCCGTCCTTTTTGACCTAGAAAAGGCTTACGACACCACTTTTCGTTATCATATCCTATCTCAACTTCATTCTTTTGGCCTTCGTGGTCATCTCCCTCTCTTTCTCCGCAGCTTCCTCTCTCGTCGTTCCTTTCGGGTGCGCCTTGGTACCGCTCTCTCTCCCTCTTTTCAGCAATACGAAGGTGTGCCCCAGGGTAGTGTTCTGAGCACTACTCTTTTTCTGGTTGCCCTCAATGGTCTTCTTTCCTCTCTTCCTTCTGGTGTCTTCTCCGCTCTCTATGTCGATGATCTTACCCTTTGTTGTCAGGGTGATGATTCGCCTCTCCTTCAACGCCGGCTTCAACTTGCAATTGATGCCGTGTCGTCTTGGGCCACAGGTCATGGCTTCAAGTTCTCTACTTCTAAGACTTGTGCCATGACTTTTACGCGGAAACGGGTTGTTCTTCGTCCCTCTTTGTCACTTTATGGTCATCCCCTTGAATACAAAGATTCCGCGAAGCTTTTGGGGTTATTCCTTGACACTCGTTTGTCTTGGTCTCCCCATATCTCTTACCTCCGTGTTGAGTGCTCTAAGGCCCTTACCCTCCTTCGGGTCTTGTCCCATACTTCTTGGGGGGCAGATAGGCGCACTCTCCTTGCTTTACATTCCTCTCTCGTCCTGTCTAAGCTCGATTATGGTTGCCCTGCTTACTCGTCTGCTTCTCCTTCTACTCTTCGCCGTCTTGATGCTTTGCATCATACTGGGTTGCGCCTCAGTTCTGGTACCTTTCGTTCGACTCCCATCCTTAGCTTGTATGTTGACACTGGCTTCCTGTCTCTCCAGGACCGCCGTGATCGCTACTGTCTTCGCTATATTGCGCGGTCCTTGCAACATCCTTCCTCTCGCCTCTGTCGTGCTTTAACTTTTACCCCTCCTGCGGTTCCTGTTCCTCTTCACCACCTCCCTCTTTCTGTCCGGTTATCTTGCCTACAGGATTCTCTTTCCGTTCGTGTTTCTGGTGTTTCTCCTCGTGTTGTTCCTTCTTTGCCCCCGTGGAGGGTCCCTCTTCCGCGGTTTTGTACATCCTTGACCCGTAACACTAAAGCTTTTACCCCTCCTACGGTTCTAAAACGCCTTTTCCTCGAGCACTTTTCTTCTCACTCCCGCTCCGTTTCTGTCTTCACCGATGGGTCTAAGTCAGCGGACGGTGTTGGCTACTCTGTTGTTTTTCCTGATCGCACTTATATGTGTCGCTTGCCTCCGGAGACTAGCATCTTTACAGCGGAACTTTATGCTATTCTCTATGCTCTTCGTCTCCTGCTTTCTCGTTGTCAGTCTTCCTTTGTGGTTGTTGTTGACTCTCGTAGTGCCCTCATGGCTCTCGGGTCCTTTAATCCGGTTCATCCAGTAGTTGTCGAGATCCAGCATTGGCTGTTTCTCGTTCACAGTAAATTTAAGTCGGTTGAGTTTTGTTGGGTTCCCAGCCATATTGGTGTGTCTTTAAATGAGCGTGCGGATGCTGCCGCCAAGGAGGCTGTCCGCTCTTGTCCCATCTCTCGTAAAGGCATTCCGTATTCCGACTTTTACCCGGTTATTTATTCCTCAGTCCTTACCCGTTGGCAGGCTTCTGGGTTGTCTGTTCCTGGTAACAAGCTACGTACTCTTAAATGTTGTTTCCTCGTGGCCGTCCTCCTTCCACCGTAACCGGCGGTGGGAAACAGCTCTGGCGAGGTTGCGTATTGGCCATACTCGCTTAACCAATGGTCACTTGATGGAGCGCCGCCCTGCTCCTTATTGTCCTAGTTGCATTGTCCCTCTTACGGTCGTGCATGTCCTTCTTGAATGTCCTGACTTCCAGGACGAGCGTGTGTCTTGCTTTCCGACCGCCCCTCGCGGTCACCTGTCCCTCGATAGAATTCTTGGTGACTCGGATACTTTTGATATCGTTCGCCTTATGCGTTTTTGTTCTCGTATTGGCATCCTTGGTGATATTTAGCGCCCTCTGATTATTTTGTGTATTTGATGGTGCTACATAGCCTTCCCGGTTTGGTGCCTTCTTTTGATAATTACTTACTTACTTTACATGCTAAGAAGAAGAATAAAACAAGCAAAGCAACTTATACTCTTAAAGTTTTGTAACATATTTATGATAGATTAAGATTACTTAACCTATCATAATTAATACCATCTGTATTGATGCTCCTACATATTTACTTGGGACTTTCACGTTCAGTCGGCGGTGAATTCAATTCGCTAAATATCAATGATTCTCATTTTGGGAAATGTACAAGTTGATTCATCAGTGTCATCATTTTCACATTCCTCAGCCGCCACTGACTATTGCTGCACCCATAACCTACACACTGCCCACACTCACCACACAACTACACCCATAACCTGCCCACACTCACCTCACAAATACACCCATAACCTGCACACACTGCCCACACACACCACACAACTACACCCATAACCTACACACACTGCCCCACACACACCACATAACTACACCCATAACCTACACACTGCCCACACTCACCACACAACTACACCCATAACCTGCACACACTGCCCACACACACCACATAATTACACCCATAACCTACACACTGCCCACACTCACCACACAACTACACCCATAACCTGCACACACTGCCCACACACACCACACAACTACACCCATAACCTGCACACTGTCCACACACACACACCACACAACTACACCCATAACCTACACACTGCCCCACATTCACCACACAACTACACCCATAACCTGCACACACTGCCCACACACACCACACAACTACACCCATAACCTGCACACTGCCCACACACACCACACAACTACACCCATAACCTACACACCGCCCACACACACACCACACAACTACACCCATAACCTGCACACTGCCCACACACACCACACAACTACACCCATAACCTGCACACTGCCCACACACACCACACAACTACACCCATAACCTACACACTGCCCACACTCACCACACAACTACACCCATAACCTACACACTGCCCACACTCACCACACAACTACACCCATAACCTACACACTGCCCACACTCACCACACAACTACACCCATAACCTGCACACACTGCCCACACACACCACACAACTACACCCATAACCTGCACACACTGCCCACACACACCACACAACTACACCCATAACCTGCACACTGTCCACACACACACACACACACACCACACAACTACACCCATACCCTGCACACACTGCCCACACACACCGCCCACACTCATCACACAACTACACCCATAACCTGCACACTGCCCACACTCACCACACAACTACACCCATAACCTACACACCGCCCACACTCACCACACAACTACACCCATAACCTACACACTGCCCACACACACCACACAACTACACCCATAACCTGCACACTGCCCACACACACCACACAACTACACCCATAACCTACACACTGCCCACACACACCACACAACTACACCCATAACTTGCACACTCCCCACACTCACCACACAACTACACCCATAACCTACACACTGCCCACACACACCACACAACTACACCCATAACCTGCACACTGCCCACACACACCACACAACTACACCCATAACCTGCACACTGCCCACACTCACCACACAACTACACCCATAACCTGCACACTGCCCACACTCACCACACAACTACACCCATAACCTACACACTGCCACACTCACTACACAACTACACCCATAACCTGCACACACTGCCCACACTCACCACACAACTACACCCATAACCTGCACACTGCCCACACTCACCACACAACTACACCCATAACCTGCACACACTGCCCACACACACCACACAACTACACCCATAACCTACACACTGCCCACACACACACCACACAACTACACCCATAACCTGCACACTGCCCACATTCACCACACAACTACACCCATAACCTACACACTGCCCACACACACCACACAACTACACCCATAACCTACACACTGCCCACACACACCACACAACTACACCCATAACCTACACACTGCCCACACACACCACACAACTACACCCATAACCTGCACACACTGCCCACACTCACCACACAACTACACCCATAACCTGCACACTGCCCACATTCACCACACAACTACACCCATAACCTGCACACTGCCCACACTCACCACACAACTACACCCATAACCTACACACTGCCCACACACACCACACAACTACACCCATAACCTGCACACTGCCCACACACACACACACACACACACACACACAACACACCACTGACGCCCACTCTTTTGATATTCACAAACTCTTTCACGGGAAGTCTTGCAATTGCACATAGCAAATTTGAAAAGTTTTTTTTTATAGAACTGGTGGTTGTAGTGATGGAACAGGAGGAGGTTGTTATTGTGTACAATCCCACCTCATTCTTCAGACAGTAGGCTCACACACCTTTACTGTTGCACCTGCAAATACTGACGTAATCAATGCTGATGTGTTGCACCTGTGGTAGGGGGGGGGGGGAGTCTCTGATGTGGTGCACCATAACAATTAGTCTTGGACATAAGCTGAAAACGTAAAGAATCTCAAAATATACGGCTCTTTTGGGCACTACTTCTTCTCACCCAAGCGTCATAAGACCACACCGCCAATCTCCCGTCACTCCCACTCACTATACACCTCCCACCACACACACACACACACACACACACACAGTCAGTTAGGAAGTGATGTGGTGGAGGCTGACTCCATACAGTTTCAAGTGTAGTTATGATAGAGCCCAGTAGGCTCAGAAACCTGTACACCTGTTGATTGACGGTTGAGAGGCGGGACCAAAGAACCAGAGCTCAACCCCCGCAAACACAACTAGGTGAGTACACACACACACACACACACACACACACACACACACACACATGCACACGCGCGCGCGCACACACAAACACATGAAAAAACAGAGAAGCAAAGGAAGAATCCGTGGTTTAATAGGGAATGTATGACAGCAAAGGAGCTGAACAAAAGGGCATGGAGGAACTTCCGTAATAACAGAACACCAGAAAGTAGAGAGAGATACCAGAGAACCAGGAACGAGTATGTCAGTGTGAGAAGAGCAGCTAAGAAAAGGTATGAAAATGACATAGCTAATAAAGCCAAGACCGAACCAAAGCTACTACACAGTCACATCAGGAGGAAGACAACAGTGAAGGAACAGGTGATGAAACTTAGGGTGGGCGAGGATAGGTACACAGAATGACAGAGGTGTGTGAAGAACTCAACAAAAGGTTCCAGGAGGTCTTTACAATAGAACAGGGAGAAGTCACGGTGCTAGGAGAGGTGGCAGCAAACCAGATGACCTTGGAAAGGTTCGAAATTTCAAGAGATGAGGTCAAGAAGCACCTATTGGAGCTGGATGTGAGAAAGCTGTTGGGCCGGACGGAATCTCGCCATGGGTATTGAAAGAGTGTGCAGGAGCACTTTGCTTGCCACTCTCCATAGTGTATAGTAGGTCACTGGAAACAGGAGACCTACCAGAAATATGGAAGACTGCTAATTTAGTACCAATATACGAAAAGGGTGACAGACAAGAGGCACTGAACTACAGGCCAGTGTCCTTAACTTGTATACCATGCAAGGTGATGGAGAAGGTTGTGAGAAAAAACCTAGTAACACATCTGGAGAGAAGGGACTTCGTGACAACCCATCAACATGGGTTCACGGAGGGTAAATCTTGCCTTACAGGCTTGATAGAATTCTATGATCAGGTGACAAAGATTAAGCAAGAAAGAGAAGGATGGGTGGAATGCATTTTTTTGGACTGTCGGAAAGCCTTTGACACAGTATCCCATAAAAGGTTGATGCATAAGCTGGAGAAACAGGCAGGAGTAACTGGTAGGGCACTCCAGTGGATAAGGGAATACCTAAGCAATAGGAAGCAGAGAGTTACAGTGAGGGGTGAGACCTCAGAATGGCGTGAAGTCACCAGTGGAGTCCCACAGGGCTCTGTGCTTGGACCTATCCTGTTTCTGATATACGTAAATGATCTCCCAGAGGGTATAGACTCATTCCTCTCAATGTTTGCTGACGACGCCAAAATTATGAGAAGGATTCAGACAGAGGAGGACAGCTTTAGGCTTCAAGAAGACCTGGACAAGCTACAGGAATGGTCGAACACATGGTTGTTAGAGTTTAACCCAAGCAAATGTAATGTAATGAAGATAAAAGTAGGAAGCAGGAGACCAGATACAAGGTATCATTTGGGAGATGAGATACTTCAAGAGTCAGAGAGAGAGAAAGACCTGGGGGTTGATATCACGCCAGACCTGTCTCCTGAAGCTCATATCAAGAGGATAACATCAGCAGCATATGCCAGGATGGCTAACATAAGAAGGTTCTTTAGAAACTTGTGTAAGGAATCTTTCAGAACATTATACACCACATATGTCAGACCAATCCTGGAGTATGCGGCTCCAGCATGGAGTCCATATCTAGTCAAGCATAAGACTAAACTGGTAAAGGTTCAATGGTTTGGCACCGGACTAGTACCCGAGCTGAGAGGTATGAGCTACGAGGAGAAACTACGGGAATTAAACCTCACTTCGTTGGAAGGCAGAAGAGTTAGGGGGGACATGATCACCACATTCAAGATTCTCAAGGGAATCGACAGGATTGATAATGACAGGCTATTTAACACAAGGGGCACACGCACTAGGGGACACAGGTGGAAACTGAGTGCCCAAATGAGCCACAGAGATATTAGAAAGAACTGTTTTAGTGTCAGAGTGGTTGACAAATGGAATGCATTAAGAAGTAATGTGGTGGAGGCTGACTCTATACACAGTTTCAAGTGTAGATATGATAGAGCCCAGTAGGCTCAGTAACCTGTACACCTGTTGATTGACGGTTGAGAGGCGAGACCAAGGAGCCAGAGCTCAACCCCCGCAAGAACAACTAGGTGAGTACAGGGCCTGGTAGCCTGGTGGATAGCGCGCAGGACTCGTAATTCTGTGGCGCGGGTTCGATTCCCGCACCAGGTAGAAAGATGTGGGCAAAGTTTCTTTCACCCTGAATGCCCTTGTTACTTTGCAGTAAATAGGTATCTGGGAGTTAGTCAGCTGTCACGGGCTGCTTCTTGGGCTGTGTGTGTGTGTGGTGTGGAGAAAAAAAATAGTAGTAGTAGTAGTAGTTAGAAACAGTTAATTGACAGTTAAGAGGCGGGCCGAAAGAGCAAAGCTCAATCCCCGCATACACAACTAGGTGAATACACTTTCATTCCGTTTCCTCTTCTTCTCTCCCTCGCTCTACCACGCTCTCCCTCACTCTCGCTCGCTGTACCATGCTCTCCCTCATTCTTCCCCTCTCTTTCACTCTCCTTCTCTCTCTCCATCCCTCTCACTCCATCCCTCTCCCTCCCTCCATCCTTCCCCTCCCTCTCTCCACCGGCTAATCCCCCCCTCCACCACCTCCCCCTGTCACTGTACACACACACACACACACACACACACACACACACACACACACACACACACACACACACACACACACACACACCACTAGTGTTAGTGTAGACTAACGCTAGGGAACAAAAATGGATCAAGCAGGACAGGAGGAAAACAGACCACAGTTGGAGGAGAGCAACAGGGCGAGTCATTCATGGGAAGACTGCTCGTTCATGGAGTGGAATCAGTGAGGAATTGAAAGACATGAGAGAAACCATAAGTAAATTACAGAAGGAACTAAATGCAGCACAAGAGGAGTTAAAAACCTGAAAACAAGATCTCCTTAGACTATAGCAAAGGCAACCAACTCCAGATAATAAGGGATGTAGCAATGGCAGGGACAACTACAATGGGTGCCACCTTTGCTGAAATATAGAAGAGCTCAGATGCCATGCCCTCAGTCAAGGAGTTGACCAGACTACACACTAGAAGGTGAAGAGACGACGACGTGTCGGTCCGTCTTGGACAATTCTCAAGTCTCATCGACTTGAGAATGGTCCTGGACGGACCGAAATGTCGTCGTCCCTTCATCTTCTAGTGTGTGGTCTGGTCAACATACTTTAGCCACGTTATTGTGACTCATTGCCTGCACACAGTCAAGGAAGTTGTAATGAAAGCAGTAACCTCACAGGATGCAGCTAGATGCACGAGCCAGCTAATGGAAAGGAAAAGAGCTGTTGTAGTGGTAGGTATTTAGGAAAAAGAGATGGTTCCACAAGGGAAGAATAAAGGACTAATGACAAAGCTGCAGTGTCAGGAATACTAAGGAAGATAGGAATGGACGGGGCTGAAAAAGACAGAAAAGTTTTTCCGGATTGGCCAGTACAACAAAGACATAGGCAGGTTCATCAAGGTAGTACTCAGAAACGAGTCCATCAAGGGGGACATCCTAGTAAAAAAGAGCAAACTGAAATATGTAAAGAATTACAGGAAGGTATTCCTTCAGAGGGACATGACCAGGGAAGAGATAATACAGGATGCAGATGCAAGAAAAAGGTGCTGGTTGAGGGAAGGGAGCCAGGGAACCCCCAGCCTTCCACCCAACAATCCCAGAGGGGAGTGGGAACCCCAATACAGCAAGTTAGGAACCCCAGAGGGGACTGCAACATCCCAACTCACCACCCCATAGTAGCCACCCTCCCACCTCCAAGCACAAATCCTTCCTTGCCCCCTACAAAATACCCACCATAAGACCCAAATCCACCCACCCTTCCTACCAAGAGTATCCCTCTGCCTTCCCATGCCCTGGTCATCTTCCTGCCCCAAGTAGGCCTAGGCAAGATCTGGGCGGTAGGAGCGACGGTTTCACTTCATGCAGGTCGGCGTTCATTCCCCGACCGTCCGATTAGTTGGGTACCATTCCTTCGCCCGTCCCATCCCAAATCCTTATCCTGACTCCATCCATATGCTATATCGTTGTAATGACTTGACGCTTTCTCCTGACAATTCCTTCCTTCCCCCACTCCACCCCATCCAAACCCCTGTTAATTAACTACACCACAGTAGTATGAGCACACTCCCCCGAGCACTTCCTGCCCCATCACCCCTAGGAATTTTTCCTGTCCCAAGCAGGCCTGGGAAATTTCTTTGTTCTCTACACTAGTGGGGAGGGAGGGTGAAAATGGATATAGAAAAAGAGAGCTTCTAGGTAATGTCCCCCCTCCCCGCTCAGCTCGTTGTTGCCTTGAGGGGGCTTAGTGGGCGGCTGCCGGAGTGTGATGCTCCTTGGGTCAGTCCCCTGTCCTTTTCTAGCCTTGTGCTCCTGCTGCCTCCTCTCCAATTATGCTGAGCACCTTTTCCTTTTCCTTCTGTTTCGTTTTTCTCCCCCTCTTCTCCTATCTGCTTGCCGTTTCCTGCTGACCTTTTGCTTGTTCTGGTTCTTCCCTTGGGACTTCTATTTTGACGCCCGGGTGCTTGAGGAGGCATACTCTTGCACCCGTAGAACTGTAGTACCCGACGTCGAGAGCGAGGGGAACCCTTTTATTGTCAATCCCCCTTTCGTCACTGAACCCGATCTCGACGGACTGTCGGTTCTAAACGTGGCGTTTGTGGGGCGTATACTCACGACGCACCCCTAGGAGGCCTCGGCGTGATCGGCGATAGCTTCTTGTTGGGTGTCCTGCCTCCAATTGTGGCTCCATGGTGGGTCCCAATCATTATAATCTGATTGTTATACAAGCTTACATCATCTTATGTCATCATTATTCAAGCTTTCATTATGATAAAAATTTTCATTATACAAACTTTTTGCAATATAGAAGATTTCACCATTATACCAATTTCATTTCTATACAACTTTTCAGAATTATGCAAGCTTTTATTGTCATTCAAGTTTTCTCCATAAGTAACCATTCATTTTAATAGTTTGCATCAGTCTTCGAGATTTTAATATTTAAGCTCTTTATTCAAACCTTTGTCAATATAAAAGTTTGCTTCTTTTCTCTTAGTTTCTATCAATATACATAATTTCATCATTACACAAATATTCATCACCATGCAAACTTTGTTCATTATACACGAATTCAGAATTTCATTTCATACAAACTCATTCAACATTATACAAGCATTTCATAATCTTTCATCACCACATAAACTTTCATCATTATACAAGATTTCCTGATTACACAATCTTTCAACATTATACCCGTCATCGACTCAAGTCCATTCCATCCAGCGGTCGACCCCACAGATGCATTCATAAATTTTTATATGCTGTTCATTCAAAACAGGAATTTTCTCAAATAGAAATTAATATTACAATATATTAGCATGTTGTGCATATATAGGCATTGGTTAGGTGTTTAGGTTCTGTTAGCGATTATTTGTATTTGTAGTACGTGGGTGAAGCATTTATAGCGTTGTGGTTCAAAGAAAATTCGTCAGTGAAGTACTTGTTCCGGAAGTGTTCGAATGTCATCAGTTGCGAGTCGCGTGTAAACCGTTTTTCATTCGTAATGCCATCTTTGTCATTATATATTAGCACTCCTTATTAAATTAGCTTTCGTCATTGAACGAACTTCATTATTCAAAATTCCGTTATAATACAATCTTTTTTCACTATACAAGACGATCTTTAATGAAAGTACACAAACATCTTGTCTCACGAAAACATATGATTATCGTGGCATGAAATGTGAAATACCTGGTGTTATGAGCAACCAGGAGGCCTGGTCGACGACCGGGCCGCGGGGACACTAAGCCCCGGAAGCACCTCAAGGAAGCACCTCAAGGTATGATCTCAGCCTACAGGAGAAACGGAGTCTCCCTCCTTGAGAGTTATTCAGCAAGCCTGACCTAACTAGAAGGTCTAGCAAATATTGAGGTGATAACCCATATGAAAAAAGGCTGGTTGGATATGTAAAACAATTTAAGATTATGGGCAGTAAGTAAGGAAATAGATAAATGACTGGCTAGGAGATGTGGACATTTTGCTGGAGGCGTGAGGCTCGCTTCCGGAGGACCTTGACCTCACTTGAGTGCCAGACATCGCAGGGGGAAGCCGCGCTCCGTTTGAGCTCCCGCCAGAAGGGAACCCCTAGTGATATATCTCTAAGAGAAGAGAAGTGTGCAGACGTGCCAGCTGTGGAATTGAGCTGAGAACGTTGTGGTGTCAAGTCTTGGACGGCGAGGAGAGTTTAATAAGCTGCTCAGAGGCATTTTCGTGGGCTGTGTGGAGCGCCCTGACCAGACGCCGTCAGAGGAAAAGCGCCCTCGATCAGTTAATCTGTGGTAAGCACGATATACGCCAGTTCATAGTGATCACTTGTAGTTGGTCGTGTGCCCAGCGACGGTAGCAATGTTTATTTATAAGTTAGACATGTTTTAATAAGGCAGAAAGCCTGAAATAGGAGAGTGAAGAGGGAGGAGCACGGAGCGACGTCCGCCCCCTCTGAGCGCTGGCGGACGACTGAGGGAGCCTGGCTCTTGACGGAGGGAGACCCTCCCAGCGAGTGAGGACCGCCGCCAGGCGAGGTGGAGTATGGACCCGCCCAAAACGGGGGAGTCCACTCTCACTGTATGTAGAGAACAGATAGAGGTTTGAGGCAAGCATATTGTGTGGTTATTTTTTGTTTATGTGTTAAAGGGGAACATTTTATTGGAGTGTCAATGGGTTGCAGGTTTGTCTTTTGGGGAAGAAGTTGCTGAGAACTTCGAAGCCAGCAGATGAAGTAGCTGATGAGACTCCAAGGTAGTGGAGCAGAGGACCTCGAGCTGTGAGGAGAAGCAGCAGTGAAGAGGAGTGTCACGTGCTTCTGTAGAGGTGGAGAGGCACCATAGTTGCTCGGGGAAACTTCATGGTGTAGCAGCCAAGAGAGCTGTGGAGGACCGTAGCAGAAGGGTGAAGCACCGTAGTTGCTCAAGGAAACTTCATGATAGCAGCCTGGAGGAGCTGCAGAGGATCCTGGTAGTGAAGCTCGGAAGAACCTAAGGATATTAGGGTAGTGAACTTCCAGAGGTTGAAGGGGAAGTTCTGGTGGATTACTTGTAGGGAGTTGATAGTGTTTGGTTGTCATTAGCGTGCAAGACGCAGTGAGAGGTGAGTGACTGTTGGCATTCTTATGTCAAGGAGTTTTTTATACTGAAGTATCAATGAACATTTATACTGGTATATGTTATTGCATTCAAATGCTGATTTTCTATATATATATGTTATCTTGCTGATGGTGCAACAGTGTATGTAGGCTTGATCAACTTGAGGAGGTTGATAGTATCAGGTGGTGAACCAAGAGATAGGATACCACTTGATAAGCTGATAATAGAGTTCTGATGGTGTTGGAGTGCAACCTGATTGTGATATTATAGAGTATAGGATTCATTATTATTATATGTGTGTATGTATCGTGTATGTGCTTTGTCCAGTAAATGTGTCACAATTTGCTGGTGTTTGCCCTTGTCCTAGTGAGGCTTCCCAGGAGGTAGTAAAGAAGGAGAGAGAGAGAGAAAGAACCAAGAACCACTGCCGTGGACAGGGTAGGAGGTAATACTAGTAAGTCATAGGGGATTGAGGAGATCATATCTCATAAGGAGAGAGTGGGGAGTCACAGCGGCTCGAGTGGGTGTGTGCACGTGACAACGAGGTTAAGTGTTTGGAGCCGCATCCCCTAAACGTGTGGCGTTGAGCCCTCTCCAAGAGCCAGAAGCGCCAAGGGTGATCTCCTAGAATAAGCACTCTGCCGAGTTGTGGGTTGGGTTGTCCATAGAGAAGGATCAACGACGACAACACCAACCAACCCACAGTCTATAATACTGGGTACAGTTGGTGCGCAGTGGTTGCCTGAGTACTCTCAGGTGTTCTGTGTTGCCTGGAGTACTCTCAGGTGTTCAGTGTTGCCTGGAGTACTCTCAGGTGCTCAGTGTTGCTTGGAGTACTCTCATGTGTTCTGTGTTGCCTGGAGTACTCTCAGGTGTTCTGTGTTGCCTGGAGTACTCTCAGGTGTTCTGTGTTGCCTGGAGTACTCTCAGGTGTTCTGTGTTGCCTGGAGGTACTCTCAGGTGTTCTGTGTTGCCTGGAGTACTCTCAGGTGTTTCTGTGTTGCCTGGAGTACTCTCAGGTGTTCTGTGTTGCCTGGAGTAACTCTCAGGTGCTCAGTGTTGCCTGGAGTACTCTCAGGTGCTCAGTGGTTGCCTGGAGTACTCTCAGGTGTTCTGTGTTGCCTGGAGTACTCTCAGGTGTTCTGTGTTGCCTGGAGTACTCTCAGGTGTTCTGTGTTGCCTGGAGTACTCTCAGGTGCTCAGTGTTGCCTGGAGTACTCTCAGGTGCTCAGTGTTGCCTGGAGTACTCTCAGGTGCTCAGTGTTGCCTGGAGTACTCTCAGGTGCTCAGTGTTGCCTGGAGTACTCTCAGGGTGTTCTGTGTTGCCTGGAGTACTCTCAGGTGTTCCCTAACTGACCTGGACACGGCGAGGCCTGACCTGGACACGGCGAGGCCTGACCTGGGACACGGCGAGGCCTGACCTGGACACGGCGAGGCCTGACCTGGACACGGCAAGGCCGTGACCTGGACACGGCGAGGCCTGACCTGGACACGGCGAAGACTTTCCAGGACCCGCCAAAACTGACCAGTGGACGACAAAGTCATAACTCTACACGACAGCATGGTTGGCCTCTGATCGCGGAGCAAAATCAATATATGACGTATTTTGTTCTTGGTGTCGACGCTCAGCAAAATTGAGGGATGAACTTTCTTTTGAAAAGTAAAGTCAAAGGCCCTGACAAAAAAAAAAAGTCTAAGAAATATCGAGATGTGCATTTTCTGGCATTTTGAAAAAGAAATCTGCCATATTGGATTTTTTAAGGTTTCATGAAATCAGCTACTACAGACTTTATAATTTGCAGGTAAGGTTGATTCTATTTTTAATGTTTTAAGAGATTGCGCTTTAATAGTAATGTAAATTCTTTACCTTTTGTTAATCCTTTTGCTTATTTTTATGATTTGAAAAATATTTTGTTGCTGATTCTGCTCAAAACTTTACGTTTGTTTAGAAGAAAAACTAGAAAAAAACGTGTTTTCTTACATGCTAACCCCCTCCCCGCTCAGCTCGTTGTCGCCGTGTGGGGGCTTAGTGGGCGGCTGCCGGAGTGTGATGCTCCTTGGGACAGTCCTCTGTCCTTTTCTAGCCTTGTGCTCCTGCCACCGTCCTCTCCAATTCTGCTGGGCATCTTTTCCTTTTCCTTCTGTTTCGTTTTTCTCCCCCCTCTTCTCCTATCTGCTTGCCGTTTCCTGCCGACCTTTTGCTCGTTCTGGTTCTTCCCTTGGACTTCTTCTATTTTGACGCCCGGGTGCTTGAGGAGGCATACTCTTACACCCGTAGAACTGTAGTACCCGACGTCGAGAGCGAGGGGAACCTTTTATTGTCAATCCCCCTTTCGTCACTGAACCCGATCTTGACGGACTGTCGGTTTCTTAAGGTGGCGTTTGTGGGGCGTATACTCACGACGCACCCCTAGGAGGCCCCGACAAGATCGGCGATAGCTTCTTGTTGGGTGTCCTGCTCTAATTGTGGCTCCATGGTGGGTGTGGGGGCACATTTGTGAATGAATTCTTCTTTTCGTCAAGATGATAACCCCTGTTTCGGCTTCTTCTGGTTTACCTTCTCAGGCTCGTGGGGTGGGCGACCAAGCCCCCGAGTCGGTCCGTATTGGAAGACCGGGCTCTGTAGCCTCCGCTGCATTGGGCCCCGACCTTGCTCCTCCTTTGGCCTCTCTGACTCCTTCCCCTGGCTCCCCTCCCTCCTCTGTGGTTGGGTCGAGCCCCAAGCCCCCAGTGGTGACTACCTCGTCCCCTGGCGCGGCTCCTTCTCTAGTTGTAACTACTGCGCCTTTTAACCCCTCTCTCTCTGGGGGTTCTCACCGCCGTCCTCGTCACAGCCGCCCTCGCTCGATTCCTTCCAGTTCTGCTACCTATCAAGCCTTGTTTGGTCCCGCTTCGTGGGCCAAATATTTTGATCTCCTCCCTCTTGATTCTGCGCCTCCTGACGATTTCTCCCTCCATCGACATCTCATTGATTCCGTGGATGCCTCCATTACTTTCAACCCCACTCGTCTCGGTACACGTGTCGTTGCTGCTCCTTCTCAGGATGCTGCTTCCCGCTTGGCTGCTTATCCTGCCTTGGCGAGACCCCCGTACGGGTCTCGAAGAACGCTCAGTTGAATGCCAGTGTTGGCACTATTTTGCTCCCGCCCCATGTTGCGACCGGTGTTCGGGACCTGCGCAACTGCCACGACGATATTCGACATATCCTCGCTGCCCAGGGCCATTCTATTCTCCAGGTGGACACGTTTACTCGTCCCCCTCGTGGTAGTCGCCGTCAACCCCTCCGGGTTGTGAAGATTACCTTTGATGGTAGGACCCTTCCACCCTCTGTCATTCTTGCTGGTGCCAGGTGCTCTGTCCAGGAGTACATTCCTTCTCCTCGGCTCTGCAACAAGTGCTGGAGGTTTGGGCATGGTGCCCTCCGCTGCTCCGGGACTGTCTCTCTCTGTCCTTTGTGTGGTGGCGAAGGTCACTCTAAGTCGGAGTGCACTTCTCCCCAGGCTCGTTGCCTCAACTGCGGTGAGGCCCATCCTACCTTCTCCCGTGCGTGTCCATTACAAGCTTGAGGCAGCCATCCTCAACTTGAAGCACCGGGAGCGTTTATCTTTTCCTGAGGCGAGGCGCCAGGTTCGCCGGCTCCCGCCTTATGCTAATATCTCTTATGCTCGAGTGTTGCGCTCTTCCTCTCCTCGTCCTTCCCGCCTTCCTCAGACTCACAACCGTTTCCGGGCCTTGGACCCTGATGCGCCCGCTGCCCCCTCCTCTGTTCCTTTGGGTTCCCTCCCGAAGGTTCCTCCTCCTGGTCCTCTGTCTGGGGTTCCCCTTCCTTCTACCCGGTCTGTCGTGTCTTCTGTGTCTTCTTCCTCGTCCCCCTCCGATCCTCCTTCCCATCCTCTTCCTCCATCTATCGGCTCTCCCCACCGCCTGTCGGTGCGGGCCGATGTCCATCGCTCTCCTACCGGCCGTCGTGTGTGCTCTCGTTCGGCTTCTCCTGTTGAGACACTGGAATCCGTTGCCCGGTACGTAGTTGCTGGGACACCGGTCTCTTTAAGTCAGAAGCGTAAGCCTGGCTCCTCTCCTTCCTCTTCCCCGGCGGGTAAGAAGGCTTCGCTTTCTTCCTCAGCTCCTCCTTCTGGCTCTGTTGCTCCTTCCCCTCCCGTTTCAGTGCTTGCGCCCCCTGTTCCTGCTATGGAGGTTTCTTTGGCCCCTGCTTCCCTTTCGGTTGCTGCTCTTGCTGGGGTGCGCTCCCCTCTTTCTACTCCACCTCTTCCTGCTGCTGTCCTTGACTGCTCCTCTCCTTGACTGCTCCTCTCCGTTGTTTCCTCCTCTTCCTCCTCCTCCTCCTCCTCCTCCAGACCCAGCCCGCCCACCTCTGATCTGTTCTCCCGTTTCCTTCCGTCCGTCTTTGCTCAGTTTACCCATGCCCCCTAACCCTGACTTTGCTGACCCTGATCCCGACCCTGATATTCTTTAACGTGCTCTGTTGCTCTTTCGCCTTTGTTTCTTCCTTGTTCTCTGTTTTTGTCCTTTCTCTTCTCGTCGTTGTCCATTCTTCAATGGAACGTTCGAGGTTATTACGCCAATTTCCTCGAACTCCAACTTCTGATTTCGCGGTTTTCGCCCCTTTGTGTCTGTCTCCAGGAGCCAATGCTTGGTGCTCGTCCTGGTCGTTTTCGTGGCTATTCCTTTCTCTCCCCCCGTCCCCCAGCCATTGCTGGGGCTTCTAATTCTTCTGCTCTCTTGATTCGGGCTGATGTTCCCTTTGTTCCTTTACTTTTTCCTTCGCCTCTCCATTGTTCTGCTGCTCGTATCTTTGTGGGGAAATGGTACACAGTTTGTTCCATTTATCTCCCCCGAGTGTCCCGCTCTCTCTTCCAGATTTGAAACACCTCCTAGACTCCTTGCCTGTGCTCCTGCTGGGTGACTTCAATTGTCGTCATTCTCTTTGGGGTGACGTTCTGACGAATACCCGGGGTCGCCTCCTTGAGCCGTTTCTTCTCTCTTCTTCCCTGTCTCTTCTGAATTCTGGTGAGCTCACTCATTTGGACTCTCGGACTCACACCCTTTCTTGTCTTGATCTTTCTCTCTGCTCTTCTTCTCTTTGCTTAGATTTCACGTGGCAGGTTCTTGATGACCTCCATGGAAGTGATCATTTCCCCATCCTTGTTTCCTTTTTCTCTTTTCGCCCTTCCCTCTCTTTCCCTATGTGGCAGTTTGCTAAGGCAGACTGGACCCTATTTACCCTCAGTGCTGCTCTCTTTGACCCTCTGGCCCAGATCTGGAAGCGTGTCCGCAAGATAGCGGGTAAGTTCGTTCCCGATGTTTCACCGGTCCTTCACCTCCAGGATACTCTTGTGGCGGACCCGTTGCAGGTCACTTCCGAACTGGGTTCCCACTTTTCTTCTGTTAGCTCTGGTCTTCATCTTCCCCAATCTTTCCTTCTTCGTAAACCTGTCCTTGAGTCTCATCCTTTAGATTTCTGCACTCATCTTCAGCTTCCCTATAATGATCCCTTCTCTCTCTCTGAACTTCGTTCTGCCCTGGCCCTCTGCGGTTCTACGGCGGCGGGCTCCGATGGTATTCATTATGAGATGCTTCGCCATCTCCCTCCGAGCACGTCTCAGTATTTACTGAGTCTGTATAATCGGATCTGAGAGTCGTCGTCAGTCCCTGAGGACTGGCTCGATGCCGTTGTCCTCCCTGTTCACAAACCGGGGTCTCTGGGTACTTCCCCTAAGGACTTTCGCCCTATTGCTCTCACAAGTTGTGTCTGCAAACTCTTTTGAACGTATGGTTAACGTTCGTCTGATGTGGTTCCTGGAACACCATCACCTCCTCTCCCCTTCTCAATTTGGTTTCCGCAAGTGCCGCAGCACGACAGATGTCCTGGTGAACTTGGAGGTCTATATTCGTACTGCTTTTGCTGCGAAGACCTCCGTTGTTGCCGTCCTTTTTGACCTAGAAAAGGCTTACGACACCACTTTTCGTTATCATATCCTATTTCAACTTCATTCTTTTGGCCTTCGTGGTCATCTCCCTCTCTTTCTCCGCAGCTTCCTCTCTCGTCGTTCCTTTCGGGTGCGCCTTGGTACCGCTCTCTCTCCCTCTTTTCAGCAATACGAAGGTGTGCCCCAGGGTAGTGTTCTGAGCACTACTCTTTTTCTGGTTGCCCTCAATGGTCTTCTTTCCTCTCTTCCTTCTGGTGTCTTCTCCGCTCTCTATGTCGATGATCTTACCCTTTGTTGTCAGGGTGATGATTCGCCTCTCCTTCAACGCCGGCTTCAACTTGCAATTGATGCCGTGTCGTCTTGGGCCACAGGTCATGGCTTCAAGTTCTCTACTTCTAAGACTTGTGCCATGACTTTTACGCGGAAACGGGTTGTTCTTCGTCCCTCTTTGTCACTTTATGGTCATCCCCTCGAATACAAAGATTCCGCGAAGCTTTTGGGGTTATTCCTTGACACTCGTTTGTCTTGGTCTCCCCATATCTCTTACCTCCGTGTTGAGTGCTCTAAGGCCCTTACCCTCCTTCAGGGCCTTGTCCCATACTTCTTGGGGGGCAGATAGGCGCACTCTCCTTGCTTTACATTCCTCTCTCGTCCTGTCTAAGCTCGATTATGGTTGCCCTGCTTACTCGTCTGCTTCTCCTTCTACTCTTCGCCGTCTTGATGCTTTGCATCATACTGGGTTGCGCCTCAGTTCTGGTACCTTTCGTTCGACTCCCATCCTTAGCTTGTATGTTGACACTGGCTTCCTGTCTCTCCAGGACCGCCGTGATCGCTACTGTCTTCGCTATCTTGCGCGGTCCTTGCAACATCCTTCCTCTCGCCTCTGTCGTGCTTTAACTTTTACCCCTCCTGCGGTTCCTGTTCCTCTTCACCACCTCCCTCTTTCTGTCCGGTTATCTTGCCTACAGGATTCTCTTTCCGTTCGTGTTTCTGGTGTTTCTCCTCGTGTTGTTCCTTCTTTGCCCCCGTGGAGGGTCCCTCTTCCGCGGTTTTGTACATCCTTGACCCGTAACACTAAAGCTTTTACCCCTCCTACGGTTCTAAAACGCCTTTTCCTCTAGCACTTTTCTTCTCACTCCCGCTCCGTTTCTGTCTTCACCGATGGGTCTAAGTCAGCGGACGGTGTTGGCTACTCTGTTGTTTTTCCTGATCGCACTTATATGTGTCGCTTGCCTCCGGAGACTAGCATCTTTACAGCAGAACTTTATGCTATTCTCTATGCTCTTCGTCTCCTGCTTTCTCGTTGTCAGTCTTCCTTTGTGGTTGTTGTTGACTCTCGTAGTGCCCTCATGGCTCTCGGGTCCTTTAATCCGGTTCATCCAGTAGTTGTCGAGATCCAGCATTGGCTGTTTCTCGTTCACAGTAAATTTAAGTCGGTTGAGTTTTGTTGGGTTCCCAGCCATATTGGTGTGTCTTTAAATGAGCGTGCGGATGCTGCCGCCAAGGAGGCTGTCCGCTCTTGTCCCATCTCTCGTAAAGGCATTCCGTATTCCGACTTTTACCCGGTTATTTATTCCTCAGTCCTTACCCGTTGGCAGGCTTCTTGGTTGTCTGTTCCTGGTAACAAGCTACGTACTCTTAAATGTTGTTTCCTCGTGGCCGTCCTCCTTCCACCGTAACCGGCGGTGGGAAACAGCTCTGGCGAGGTTGCGTATTGGCCATACTCGCTTAACCAATGGTCACTTGATGGAGCGCCGCCCTGCTCCTTATTGTCCTAGTTGCATTGTCCCTCTTACGGTCGTGCATGTCCTTCTTGAATGTCCTGACTTCCAGGACGAGCGTGTGTCTTGCTTTCCGACCGCCCCTCGCGGTCACCTGTCCCTCGATAGAATTCTTGGTGACTCGGATACTTTTGATATCGTTCGCCTTATGCGTTTTTGTTCTCGTATTGGCATCCTTGGTGATATTTAGCGCCCTCTGATTATTTTGTGTATTTGATGGTGCTACATAGCCTTCCCGGTTTGGTGCCTTCTTTTGATAATTACTTACTTACTTTACATGCTAAGAAGAATAAAACGAGCAAAGCAACTTATACTCTTAAAGTTTTGTAACATATTTATGATAGATTAAGATTACTTAACCTATCATAATTAATACCATCTGTATTGATGCTCCTACATATTTACTTGGGACTTTCACGTTCAGTCGGCGGTGAATTCAATTCGCTAAATATCAATGATTCTTATTTTGGGAAATGTACAAGTTGATTCATCAGTGTCATCATTTTCACATTCCTCATCCGCCACTGACTATTGCTGCACCCATAACCTACACACTGCCCACACTCACCACACAACTACACCCATAACCTGCCCACACTCGCCTCACAAATACACCCATAACCTGCACACACTGCCCACACACACCACACAACTACACCCATAACCTACACACACTGCCCCACACACACCACATAACTACACCCATAACCTACACACTGCCCACACTCACCACACAACTACACCCATAACCTGCACACACTGCCCACACACACCACATAATTACACCCATAACCTACACACTGCCCACACTCACCACACAACTACACCCATAACCTGCACACACTGCCCACACACACCACACAACTACACCCATAACCTGCACACTGTCCACACACACACACACCACACAACTACACCCATAACCTACACACTGCCCCACATTCACCACACAACTACACCCATAACCTGCACACACTGCCCACACACACCACACAACTACACCCATAACCTGCACACTGCCCACACACACCACACAACTACACCCATAACCTATACACTGCCCACACTCACCACACAACTACACCCATAACCTACACACTGCCCACACTCACCACACAACTACACCCATAACCTACACACTGCCCACACTCACCACACAACTACACCCATAACCTGCACACACCACACAACTACACCAATAACCTGCACACACTGCCCACACACACCACACAACTACACCCATACCCTGCACACACTGCCCACACACACCGCCCACACTCATCACACAACTACACCCATAACCTGCACACTGCCCACACTCACCACACAACTACACCCATAACCTACACACCGCCCACACTCACCACACAACTACACCCATAACCTACACACTGCCCACACACACCACACAACTACACCCATAACTTGCACACTGCCCACACTCACCACACAACTACACCCATAACCTACACACTGCCCACACTCACCACACAACTACACCCATAACCTGCACACTGCCCACACACACCACACAACTACACCCATAAACTGCACACTGCCCACACACACCACACAACTACACCCATAACCTGCACACTGCCCACACTCACCACACAACTACACCCATAACCTGCACACTCCCCACACTCACCACACAACTACACCCGTAACCTACACACTGCCCACACTCACTACACAACTACACCCATAACCTGCACACACTGCCCACACTCAACACACAACTACACCCGTAACCTGCACACACTGCCCACACTCACCACACAACTACACCCATAACCTGCACACTGCCAACACTCAGCACACAACTACACCCATAACCTGCACACACTGCCCACACTCACCACACAACTACACCCATAACCTACACACTGCCCACACACACACCACAACTACACCCATAACCTGCACACTGCCCACACTCACCACACAACTACACCCATAACCTACACACTGCCCACACACACCACACAACTACACCCATAACCTACACACTGCCCCCACACACCACACAACTACACCCATAACCTGCACACACTGACCACACTCACCACACAACTACACCCATAACCTGCACACTGCCCACATTCACCACACAACTACACCCATAACCTGCACACTGCCCACACTCACCACACAACTACACACATAACCTACACACTGCCCACACACACCACACAACTACACCCATAACCTGCACACTGCCCACACACACCACACAACTACACGCATAACCTGCACACTGCCCACACTCACCACACAACTACACCCATAACCTGCACACTGTCCACACACACACACACACACAACACACCACTGACGCCCACTCTTTTGATATTCACAAACTCTTTCACGGGAAGTCTTGCAATTGCACATAGCCAATTTGAAAAGTTTTTTTTATATAGAACTGGTGGTTGTAGTGATGGAACAGGAGGAGGTTGTTATTGTGTACATTCCCACCTCATTCTTCAGACAGTAGGCTCACACACCTTTACTGTTGCACCTGCAAATACTGACGTAATCAATGCTGATGTGTTGCTCCTGTGGTAGGGGGGGGGGAGTCTCTGATGTGGTGCACCATAACAATTAGTCATGGACATAAGCTGAAAACGTAAAGAATCTCAAAATATACGGCTCATTTGGGCACTACTTCTTCTCACCCAAGCGTCATAAGACCACACCGCCAATCTCCCGTCACTCCCACTCACTATACACCACCCACCACACACACACACACACACACACACACACACACCACACACACACCACACACACACACACACACACACACACACACAGTCAGTTAGGAAGTGATGTGGTGGAGGCTGACTCCATACACAGTTTCAAGTGTAGTTATGATAGAGCCCAGTAGGCTCAGAAACCTGTACACCTGTTGATTGACGGTTGAGAGGCGGGACCAAAGAACCAGAGCTCAACCTCCGCAAACACAACTTGGTGAGTACACACACACACACACACACACACACACACACACACACACGCGCGCGCGCACACACAAACACATGAAAAAACAGAGAAGCAAAGGAAGAATCCGTGGTTTAATAGGGAATGTATGACAGCAAAGGAGCTGAACAAAAGGGCATGGAGGAACTTCCGTAATAACAGAACACCAGAAAGTAGAGAGAGATACCAGAGAACCAGGAACGAGTATGTCAGTGTGAGAAGAGCAGCTAAGAAAAGGTATGAAAATGACATAGCTATTAAAGCCAAGACCGAACCAAAGCTACTACACAGTCACATCAGGAGGAAGACAACAGTGAAGGAACAGGTGATGAAACTTAGGGTGGACGAGGATAGGTACACAGAATGACAGAGGTGTGTGAAGAACTCAACAAAAGGTTCCAGGAGGTCTTTACAATAGAACAGGGAGAAGTCACGGTGCTAGGAGAGGTGGCAGCAAACCAGATGACCTTGGAAAGGTTCGAAATTTCAAGAGATGAGGTCAAGAAGCACCTATTGGAGCTGGATGTGAGGAAGCTGTTGGGCCGGACGGAATCTCGCCATGGGTATTGAAAGAGTGTGCAGGAGCACTTTGCTTGCCACTCTCCATAGTGTATAGTAGGTCACTGGAAACAGGAGACCTACCAGAAATATGGAAGACTGCTAATTTAGTACCAATATACAAAAAGGGTGACAGACAAGAGGCACTGAACTACAGGCCAGTGTCCTTAACTTGTATACCATGCAAGGTGATGGAGAAGGCTGTGAGAAAAAACCTAGTAACACATCTGGAGAGAAGGAGACTTCGTGACAACCCATCAACATGGGTTCACGGAGGGTAAATCTTGCCTTACAGGCTTGATAGAATTACCCCATAAAAGGTTGATGCATAAGCTGGAGAAACAGGCAGGAGTAACTGGTAGGGCACTCCAGTGGATAAGGGAATACCTAAGCAATAGGAAGCAGAGAGTTACAGTGAGGGGTGAGACCTCAGAATGGCGTGAAGTCACCAGTGGAGTCCCACAGGGCTCTGTGCTTGGACCTATCCTGTTTCTGATATACGTAAATGATCTCCCAGAGGGTATAGACTTATTCCTCTCAATGTTTGCTGACGACGCCAAAATTATGAGAAGGATTCAGACAGAGGAGGACAGCTTTAGGCTTCAAGAAGACCTGGACAAGCTACAGGAATGGTCGAACACATGGTTGTTAGAGTTTAACCCAAGCAAATGTAATGTAATGAAGATAAAAGTAGGAAGCAGGAGACCAGATACAAGGTATCATTTGGGAGATGAGATACTTCAAGAGTCAGAGAGAGAGAAAGACCTGGGGGTTGATATCACGCCAGACCTGTCCCCTGAAGCTCATATCAAGAGGATAACATCAGCAGCATATGCCAGGATGGCTAACATAAGAAGGTTCTTTAGAAACTTGTGTAAGGAATCTTTCAGAACATTATACACCACATATGTCAGACCAATCCTGGAGTATGCGGCTCCAGCATGGAGTCCATATCTAGTCAAGCATAAGACTAAACTGGTAAAGGTTCAATGGTTTGGCACCAGACTAGTACCCGAGCTGAGAGGTATGAGCTACGAGGAGAAACTACGGGAATTAAACCTCACTTCGTTGGAAGACAGAAGAGTTAGGGGGGACATGATCACCACATTCAAGATTCTCAAGGGAATCGACAGGATTGATAATGACAGGCTATTTAACACAAGGGGCACACGCACTAGGGGACACAGGTGGAAACTGAGTGCCCAAATGAGCCACAGAGATATTAGAAAGAACTGTTTTAGTGTCAGAGTGGTTGACAAATGGAATGCATTAAGAAGTAATGTGGTGGAGGCTGACTCTATACACAGTTTCAAGTGTAGATATGATAGAGCCCAGTAGGCTCAGGAACCTGTACACCTGTTGATTGACGGTTGAGAGGCGAGACCAAGGAGCCAGAGCTCAACCCCCGCAAGCACAACTAGGTGAGTACAGGGCCTGGTAGCCTGGTGGATAGCGCGCAGGACTCGTAATTCTGTGGCGCGGGTTCGATTCCCGCACCAGGTAGAAAGATGTGGGCAAAGTTTCTTTCACCCTGAATGCCCTTGTTACTTTGCAGTAAATAGGTATCTGGGAGTTAGTCAGCTGTCACGGGCTGCTTCTTGGGCTGTGTGTGTGTGTGGTGTGGAGAAAAAAAATAGTAGTAGTAGTAGTAGTAGTTAGAAACAGTTAATTGACAGTTAAGAGGCGGGCCGAAAGAGCAAAGCTCAATCCCCGCATACACAACTAGGTGAATACACTTTCATTTCGTTTCCTCTCTTCTCTCCCTCGCTCTACCACGCTCTCCCTCACTCTCGCTCGCTGTACCATGCTCTCCCTCATTCTTCCCCTCTCTTTCACTCTCCTTCTCTCTCTCCATCCCTCTCACTCCATCCCTCTCCCTCCCTCCATCCTTCCCCTCCCTCTCTCCACCGGCTAATCCCCCCCTCCACCACCTCCCCCTGTCACTGTACACACACACACACACACACACACACACACACACTAGTGTTAGTGTAGACTGACGCTAGGGAACAAAAATGGATCAAGCAGGTCAGGAGGAAAACAGACCACAGTTGGAGGAGAGCAACAGGGCGAGTCATTCATGGAGAAGACTGCTCGTTCATGGAGTGGAATCAGTGAGGAATTGAAAGACATGAGAGAAACCATAAGTAAATTACAGAAGGAACTAAATGCAGCACAAGAGGAGTTAAAAACCTGAAAACAAGATCTCCTTAGACTATAGCAAAGGCAACCAACTCCAGATAATAAGGGATGTAGCAATGGCAGGGACAACTACAATGGTGCCACCTTTGCTGAAATATAGAAGAGCTCAGATGCCATGCCCTCAGTCAAGGAGTTGACCAGACTATACACTAGAAGGTGAAGAGACGGTGACGTTTCGGTCCGTCCTGGACAATTCTCAAGTCTCATCGACTTGAGAATGGTCCTGGACGGACCGAAATGTCGTCGTCCCTTCATAATCTAGTGTGTGGTCTGGTCAACATACTTTAGTCACGTTATTGTGACTCATTGCCTGCACACAGTCAAGGAAGTTGTAATGAAAGCAGTAACCTCACAGGATGCAGCTAGATGCACGAGCCAGCTAATGGAAAGGAAAGAGCTGTTGTAGTGGTAGGTATTTAGGAAAAAGAGATGGTTCCACAAGGAAGAATAAAGGACTAATGACAAAGCTGCAGTGTCAGGATACTAAGGAAGATAGGAATGGACGGGGCTGAAAAAGACAGAAAAGTTTTTCCGGATTGGCCAGTACAACAAAGACATAGGCAGGTTCATCAAGGTAGTACTCAGAAACGAGTCCATCAAGGGGGACATCCTAGTAAAAAAGAGCAAACTGAAATATGTAAAAATTACAGGAAGGTATTCCTTCAGAGGGACATGACCAGGGAAGAGATAATACAGGAAGCAGATGCAAGAAAAAGGTGCAGGTTGAGGGAAGGGAGCCAGGGAACCCCCAGCCTTCCACCCAACAATCCCAGAGGGGAGTGGGAACCCCAATACAGCAAGTTAGGAACCCCAGAGGGGGACTGCAACATCCCAACTCACCACCCCATAGTAGCCACCCTCCCACTCCAAGCACAAATCCTTCCTTGCCCCCTACAAAATACCCACCATAAGACCCAAATCCACCCACCCTTCCTACCAAGAGTATCCCTCTGCCTTCCCATGCCCTGGTCATCTTCCTGCCCCAAGTAGGCCTAGGCAAGATCTGGGCGGTAGAGCGACGGTTTCACTTCATGCAGGTCGGCGTTCATTCCCCGACCGTCCGATTAGTTGGGTACCATTCCTTCGCCCGTCCCATCCCAAATCCTTATCCTGACTCCATCCATATGCTATATCGTTGTAATGACTTGACGCTTTCTCCTGACAATTCCTTCCTTCCCCCACTCCACCCCATCCAAACCCCTGTTAATTAACTACACCACAGTAGTATGAGCACACTCCCCCGAGCACTTCCTGCCCCATCACCCCTAGGAATTTTTCCTGTCCCAAGCAGGCCTGGGAAATTTCTTTGTTCTCTACACTAGTGGGGAGGGAGGGTGAAAATGGATATAGAAAAAGAGCTTCTAGGTAATGTCCCCCTCCCCGCTCAGCTCGTTGTTGCCTTGAGGGGGCTTAGTGGGCGGCTGCCGGAGTGTGATGCTCCTTGGGTCAGTCCCCTGTCCTTTTCTAGCCTTGTGCTCCTGCTGCCTCCTCTCCAATTATGCTGAGCACCTTTTCCTTTTCCTTCTGTTTCGTTTTTCTCCCCCTCTTCTCCTATCTGCTTGCCGTTTCCTGCTGACCTTTTGCTTGTTCTGGTTCTTCCCTTGGACTTCTATTTTGACGCCCGGGTGCTTGAGGAGGCATACTCTTGCACCCGTAGAACTGTAGTACCCGACGTCGAGAGCGAGGGGAACCTTTTATTGTCAATCCCCCTTTCGTCACTGAACCCGATCTCGACGGACTGTTGGTTCTTAAGGTGGCGTTTGTGGGGCATATACTCACGACGCACCCCTAGGAGGCCTCGGCGTGATCGGCGATAGCTTCTTGTTGGGTGTCCTGCCTCCAATTGTGGCTCCATGGTGGGTGTGGGGGCACATTCGTGAATGAATATTCCTTTCCGTAGTGATGATAACCCCTGTTTCGACTGTTTCTGCTTTACCTTCTCAGGCTCGTGGGGTGGGCGACCAAGCCCCCGAGTCGGTCATTGTTGGAAGACTGGGCTCTGTAGCCTCCGCTGCATTGGGCCCCGACCTTACTCCTCCTTTGGCCTCTCTGACGCCCTCCCTTGGCTCCCTCCCTCCTCTGTGGTTGGGTCGAGCCCCAAGCCCCCAGTGGTGACTACCTCGTCCCCTGGCGCGGCTCCATCTCTAGTTGTGACTACTGCGCCTTTTAACCCCCTCTCTCTCTGGGAGTTCTCACCACCATCCTCGTCACGGCCGCCCTCGCTCGATTCCTTCCCGTTCTGCTACCTATCAGGCCTTGTTTGGTCCCGCTTCGTGGGCCAAATATTTTGATCTCCTCCCTCTTGATTCTGCGCCTCCTGACGATTTCTCCCTCCATCGACATCTCGTTGATTCCGTGGATGCCTCCGTTACTTTCAACCCCACTCGTCTCGGTACACGTGTCGTTGCTGCTCCTTCTCAGGATGCTGCTTCCCGCTTGGCTGCCTTATCCTGCCTTGGCAAGACCCCTGTTCGGGTCTCGAAGACCGCTCAGTTGAATGCAGTGTTGGCACTATTCTGCTCCCGCCCCATGTTGCGACTGGTGTTCGGGACCTGCGCGACTGCCACGACGATATTCGACATATCCTTGCTGCCCAGGGCCATTCTATTTTCCAGTGGACACGTTTACTCGTCCCCCTCGTGGTAGTCGCCGTCATCCCCTCCGGGTTGTGAAGATTACCTTTGATGGTCGAACCCTTCCACCCTTTGTCATTCTTGCTGGTGCCAGGTGCTCTGTCCAGGAGTACATTCCTTCTCCTCGGCTCTGTAACAAGTGCTGGAGGTTTGGGCATGGTGCCCTCCGCTGCTCCGGGACTGTCTCTCTCTGTCCTTTGTGTGGTGGCGAAGGTCACTCTAAGTCGGAGTGCACTTCTCCCCAGGCTCGTTGCCTCAACTGCGGTGAGGCCCATCCAACCTCCTTCTCCCGTGCGTGTGTCCATTACAAGCTTGAGGCAGCCGTCCTCAACTTGAAGCACCAGGAGCGTTTATCTTTTCCTGAGGTGAGACGCCAGGTTTGCCGGCTCCTGCCTTATGCTAATATCTCTTATGCACGCATGTTGCGCTCTTCCTCTCCTCGTCCTTCCCACCTTTGTCAGACTCACAACCGTTTCCTGGCCCTGGACTCTGATACGCCCACTGCCCCCTCCTCTGTTCCTTTGGGTTCTCTCCAGAAGGATCCGCCTCCTGGTCCTCTGTCTGGGGTTCCCCTTCTTTCTACCCGGTCTGTCTTGTCTCCTGTGTCTTCTTCCTCGTCTCCCTCCGTTCCTCCTTCCCATCCTTCCCCTCTGTTTCTTGACACTCCCCGCCGCCTGTCGGTGCGGGCTGATGTCCATCGCTCTCCAAACTGCCGTCATGTGTGCTCTCGTTCAGCTTCTCCTGTTGAGACACTAGAATCCGTTGCCCAGTACGTGGTTGCTGGGACACCTGTCTCTTTAAGTCAGAAGCGTAAGCCTTGTTCCTCTCCTTCCTCCTCCCCGGCGGGTAAGAAGGTTTCGCTTTCTTCCTCGGCCCCTACTTCTGCCTCTCTCGCTCCTTCCCCTCCCATTTCGGTGGTTGCACCCCCTGTTCCTGCTATGGAGGTTTCTTTAGCCCCCACTTCCCTCTCGGTTGCTGCCCTTGCTGAGGTGCGCTCCCCAATTTCTACCCCCCCCCCTCTTCCTGCTGCTGTCCTTGACTGCTCCCCTCCGTTGTCTCCTTTTCTTCCTCCAGACCCCGCCCACCCACCTCTGGTCTGTTCTCCCGCCTCCTTCCCTCCGTCTTTGCTCAGTTTACCCATGCCCCCTAACCCTGACTTTGCTGACCCTGATCCCGTCCTTGATATTATTTAACGTGCTCTGTTGCTCTTTCGCCTTTGTTTCTTCCTGGTTCTCTGTTTTTGTCTTTTCTCTTCTCGTCGATGTCTATTCTTCAATGGAACGTTCGAGGTTATTATGCCAATTTCCTCAAACTCCAACTTCTGATTTCGCGGTTTTCGCCCCTTTGTGTCTGTCACCAGGAGCCGATGCTTGGTGCTCGTCCTGGTCGTTTTCGT